>NW_006408520.1:5715530-5728864 GCF_000296735.1 Chrysochloris asiatica
GTACAGATTTCTCAGAAGTACAATTAAGTGTTCTGGAATACTCATACTTCTCAATGTTGTCCATAGCTTGTCATGATCCACACAATTGAAAGCCTTCATGTAGTCAATAAAGTATATGTAAACATCCTTCTGGTATTCTCTGCTTTCACCCAAGATCCATCGGATATCAGCAATGATATCTCTTGTTCCACAGCCTCTTCTGAATCCAGCTTAAACATCTGGAAGTTCTCTGTCAATGTATGATTGTAGCCGTTTCTGTATTACCTTTAGCAAAACTTTACTCACTTGAGATATCAAGAAATAAGAGTCATGATATGGATAGATTTTTGCACACCCAGGTTCATTGCAGCATTTTCACAATAGCAAAAAGATGGAGACAGCCTAGATACCCATCAGCAGAGGAATGGTTGAACAAACTAGTACAATTGTATATCAAGCAGCACTAAAGAATAACAACGCATCTGCAAAACACTATAAGAAGTGGCAGAACTTGAAGCGCATTTGGCTGAGTGAAATTAGTGGGTCATAAGGGACAGATATGGTTTGAGACTACTGTTATTGTTGTTAATTACCATTGAGGTGATTCTGACTCTTAGCGACCCTATCTAGGGTTTCTGAGGAGTGGCTGGTGAGTTTGAACCACCAACATTTCAGTTCAAACTGACCTTGCAGTTGAGTTCTTATCCTGTAGCACCACACCAGGACTCTGATAACCATCATAGAATGTTTATTATAAAATGAGAACCTTTTCTTGACTATTTACAGTAGTAGTCTCATACTGGTGTGGAGCTATAATGATAAGAATTTGTCATTTCAACCGATTTTACATGTACAATCCAGCCACACAAACCCCACTCTCCATGGTGCGCAACCATCATGACTGTCCATTTCCAAATCTCTCTTTCCTATATTTTTTTTCTATTTTTATATAGTGCTATAATAATAAAAAGAAGTCTTGTGTGGCACTGTAGGATAAGCGCTCAACCACAGGGTCAGTTGAACTGCAAGGTTGTTGATTCAAGCTCACTAGTCACTTTAGGGAAACTCTATACAGGGTGACTATGGGTCGGAACCAACTCAATGGCACTTAAAAACAACAACATAATAAAAATAATTAAATTAAATTAAGAAAGTGAAAAAGAAAGAAAATACATCTGGTGGTAAAGAGAAGGCTAAAGAGAGGCAAAGAGGGCAGTAGTGATGTGCAGCCACCACTGACAGCAGAGGCTTGCATGTTGTTGTAGTGCTTCCAGACAAAGACAGACAAAGAAGAAAGGTCTAGCATCTACTTTGAAAATCAGCCAATGAAAACCCAGAGAGTCACAATGGTCTCTTTTGCAGCCAATTATCCCTATAAGACCAGGCATGGTCCCCCACTGTTTATGGGGTCACCATGAGCTATGGTCATTATGAGTCAGAGTCAAATAGATGACAGCTAAGAACAACAACAACAAAGACAAGCAATAGGAGGCGGGGCACAACCTCTGTGCTTTCTTACTGACGCTGGCCTTTATGAGCTACAGCACCCTTGGCAAGAGACCTAGCCCCTTTCTATGAAGTAAATGAGATTAATTCAGATAAACTACTTATTGATTTTATTGTTAGGTGCTCCCAGGTCAGCTCCAACTCAGAGCGACCCTCTATATAAAAGAATCCTCTGTATAAAAGAATGAAACACTGCTGGTCCTGTGCCCTCCTCACAAAAATTACTGCACTTGAGCCCATTGCTGCTGCCACTTGCCAATCCATCTCGTTGGGGGTCTTCCTCTTTTTTGCTGATCCTCTGCTTTACCAAGCATGATGTCTTTCTCCAGGACTAGTCCATCCATATAACATGTCCAAAGTATAAGAGACCAAGTTTTGCCATCCTGACTTCTAAAGAGCATTCTAGCTGTACTTCTTTCAACATAGATTTGTTTGTTCTTCTGGCAGTCCATGGTACTTTTAATGTTAGTCTCCAACACCACAACCCAAATGCACCAACTCTTCTGCGGTCCTCCTTATTCATTCTTCATCTTTCACATGCATATGGGGTTGGTGCCGGACTGGGCACTGTTTCATTCTATCATGTATAAGGTAACGACAAGTTGGTACCAAATTAATGGCCCCTAACAACAATAACTTAGCTTGCAATAAATATCTAGAACAGGCTTATCAATGTACAGAAAACAACAATCCTCACCACTGGACCAATAAATGGCATTCTTATCAACAGAGAAAAGATTGAAGTTATCAAGGACTTCATTCTTCTTGGATCAACCATCAACACTCACAGAAGCAACAGTCAAGAGATCAGACCACATATTGCATTAGGCAAATATGCGGCACAAGATCTTTTTAAAGTTTGAAGAGCAAAGATGTCAACTTAAGGACTAAGGTGCATCTTACTCAAGCCATGATATTTTCAATAACCTTATATGCATGCGAAAGCTGGACAGTGAATAAGGAAGACTATAAAAGAATTGATGCATTTGAGTTATGGTGTTGGAGGAGAGTATTGCTGCCAAAAGAACAAACAGATCTGTATTGGAAGAAGTGCAGCCAGAGTTACTCCTTGGAGGCTAGGATGGTCAAACTTTGTCTCTCATTATTCAAACATATTGTCAGGAGGGACCAGTCGCTGGAGAAGGATATCATGTTTAGTTAAGTGAAGGGTCAGAGAAAAAGAGGAAGACCACCAACAAGATGGATTGACCAAGTGGCAGCATAATTGGCTCAAGCATGGCAAGAATCGTTAGGTTGGCCCAGGATCGGGCAGTGTTTTATTCTGTTGTGCATAGGGTTGCTATGAGTTGTTACCAACTCGATGACACCTAACAACAACAACAATAACAACAGACATGATAATATCAGGCATATGATACAATTGACAGAAATGCAACCCAGGAGGCATACGCTGCAAGAAGAGAAGAAGACAGGATTAATCTAACCGTATATCTGGTCAGATGACCGTACCACCCGCTACAGAAAAACAGATGGAATAAGGAACACCAGGAACGAGTGTGTTCCCATCTCCCTCTATTGAAAGAACATACACATACAGAATTGCTAAAAGGGGTCCAATAGCTTTTCTGTCTCCTTTAAGACTCCAGTAATATAATTCAAACTGTGAGGGAATTAAGAAGTTGTGCGTGTGTGTTGTGTCTCCTAATTCAGATTGTCTCACTGCAGCATGAAAGAACAGGCACAACAATCTCCAGACACTCAGGAAGTCCCTGAAGGATGTTCCCTCAGTCAGCTGAGAGCATTCCACTTGACCGCTTCTTCCTTTCCCTCTACACACTGCCCTTTTTCTTCCCAGCTGTCCATGTGAACCTTTTCAACTCTTTTTTCCCTCAGAATTCCTTTCTATTTCCCAATTTCAAAGTTGCTATGTTTTCCCCCAACAAAATACTAAGCCTACTCTTGAACTTTGCAAATGAGTTCAACCTCTAGCTTGGATTATGAAACCACCACTATTCTCTTCTAACCCCCTTTGCAGTGCTTCATAGTGAGAAAGGTAAAATCATGATTGCAGTTTCCCACTAAATAGCTTACTATGGTGATGATAATTATGTTACACAATCCATACTCTGAGAGTTAATTGCCCTGGAAAAAAGCAAAACAATTCTCAATGTTTTTGTTTTTGTTTTTGTTTTTTTTTGTGTAAGATCATGGCTTGCCAGGTAGCATAACTCTTACAAGATTTTTCAAGCATCTATCCTGTTCTTTACCTTCAGTTAGTTTCTGATGCTTACATTCATCACCTTGACACTCACCTAAGTCTGTTCCTTTGTCTAACTCCTAAATGGTGTGGCTCTGCAGGATAATGCACTGGTCTGCAAGGTCAGTTTGAGCAGAAAGGCTGGTGGTTCAAACCCACCAGCTGCTCCTCTCAAGCATTGTACAGGGTCTTTATGAGATAGAACCTACTCAATAACTGTGAACAACTACTCCTAAAAGGCTGACATGAGGACAGGGAAGGAGGACAAGAGTCAAGAATGGGAAAGGAAAGTATTATTTTATACATGTTTTCCAAAATATAATGGAAGTATATGTACAAATGTTAACTGTGAAGCAAAAGCAGCTTCTTTTCTCTGTGGGTTAAGAGGGATGTTAGAAGGAATCAATTAAATAAATTTCTAGAACTCTCAGAAATTTTTTTTTTTAAACTATATTTCATAAAGTCCTGCTCTTAAAGATCAGCTAGTAGGATGAGAGGGAAATAGAACTGACTTCTATAAAACCTGATAGGGTAACAATTTTGTTGCTGTTGTTAAGTGCCTTCAAGTCAGTTCCTAGTCATAGCGATCCTGCATAATGTTTCCAAGGAGTAGTCCAGTGCTTATCCTACAGTACCACAACAAATTTCTACAACAAAGATTTGTAAAAGTTGTTGTGGAAACATACAGAAGACAATGTTAACTGCCTGAGGAAATCAGAATAAGTCACCAGTAGGTGACCTTGGCACGACTTTGAAGAATGAGTACACATTCTAGTAGACAGAAAAAGAGACCAAGACGTAACAACCAGAAAGAAGAGGTCAAGAATAAAAAGTTAGGTGTGTGAGACAAAAAGAATGAAAAGTTCAGTTTAGCCAGAGAGTAAGCTTTTGCTTTTTGGTTTTTATAGATTTTTATGGGGGAAGGAAGGGTTAGTTTTTCATTTTTGTTTTTGTCTTGCAGTATTCTGGCGATTGACTCTTTTTCTAAGACATCCAGAAACAGACTGTGAAAGACCTCATTTGTCAAATTAGGTACTGTGGACATCAAAGAGCCCACAAAGTTCTAAGTACAATCCGGACTAATTTTAGGTAACTCTGGAAGCAACAAAGAGCAGTAACAACATAGAGCAGTGGCACCACTAGGTCTGGTGTCACCACTGAGGACAGCAGACAGGGACCACCTCTCCCACTCCTCATGAGTGGAGTGGCCTGGCTCCAAACCTACCTCCACCCTGAGGTCCAGCCATGCACTTTACAGCCTCCCTTCCCTTCCTGTCCTGTCCCAGGAGCTCTTCTCCTCTCTCATTGGCCAAGGCAAAAATACTCCTCTCCACCAAATAATGGTTCCCTGGCCTGCCTGCTCACACTCTGATTGACAGGTAGTGGACGTGGAGAGTGGTGAAAGGGTAATGAGTTACCTCACTGACAGGTGACACCAACTTTAATAAACACCACAGCCTCAGAGATCCTTTTTCCTCTGCGCCGGCCTGCCCAATCCCACTGCTGCCACTAACCTTGGAGTCATTTTGGTATCACCCTCTCTGAAAGTGTTAGGGGGTGCAAAGCACACCCTCTCCACCCAACTAGTGTTGCCACTACCTTAGGGGATGCTCCTTAGTGACAATGCATGACAATTAGTAGGCACCACTTACTAAATTTTTGCATACCATCTGCTTAACAATAAAACAATACGTTTAACAATGCCTACCAATGGTCTGCTCAATCAATGTATAGTTTTTAGAATTATTTCTCTTACTAATATTGCTTGCAATTCCCCTTTTATGTTGCTTGTTTGGGCTCTCCCAGTTTTAAATTTTATCTGTAAGTTAAGATTGTGGAAACAAAATAGGGCTTGAACAGTTTTGCTTTCTTCAGTCATTGGCGGTTATCATTACATCATCTGTTTCAAAAAGCAGGCTTCAGGCAGGTGAGAAACATTCCTTGTTTGTGTGTCTCCAACATGTTAAATCAAAATCAAAGTGTTCCTGTCCTAAATTTTATGGGGAGTCTTTGACTTTCTTGCCTGCAGTTTTCCTAGTGCCCGTGTTATGGATTTATTCATGTCTTTTGTATTCATTGTTGGCTGTGTGTTCCTCCCTCATTGTTGTGTGAATCTGCTTCCTGTGGATCTTTTATATAAGTGCTTCCTTACATCCTCTTTGCTTTGTAATTGCAATGTTGGAGGTATGGTTTTCAGACTCACCTGTGTTTCTTGCCATTGTGGTTTTGATAATAGGGCTAATACCTATCTTTTCTCTTCAGTTTTTAGTCTGAGTACCCAAATCCAGTATCATTGGCTATCACCAACTGTAAGATGGTAGAGTCATTTTGATTCTGATCATCAGTATAGTACCAATATGCTCTCTGGTTTTTTTTGGTGATAATTAAGCCACAAGTTGCAGTAGATTTGATTCTCAAACTTCTGAGAGATTAAATAACCTTCAAGACATGCACTGAGAGGCTATGCAGAAGCAGAGCCACCCTTACCTTCCCTCCCATCTAGTCGCTGTCTTGTTTCCATGCCAACTTTGAAGGCTTTACTGAGAAATAATCCCCTTTTCTGGCTACATGTTCAAAAATATCATTACCTTTTATTTATGCAAAAATGTTTCATGTCACTTGTTTATTTATTAAGCAATTACTTATTAACTACTTATTAAACATATGTATTCTTGGTGTGGCACTGTGGGTTAATGGGCTGGACTGCCAGGTCAGTTTGAACTGCAAATTTAATGATTCAAGCTCACAACCTGCTTCTTGGAACCCCTCTACAACATTCTGGAATCAGGAGTCCTGGTACTGTTACTGGTGTCACTCTGAAGGAGTTGCCAATGCCATGGCAGGTTGTAACAAAGAAAGGGCTTTATTGCGCTAACAAGTGGCAAGTGGCTCAGTAGATTCGTATCCAGAGGCTGAGCCCTGTTTTCCCTATGTGAGGATATTTTATAGGGAATAGGGGGAATTGGTTAGCAGGGGCCAACAACTTCACGGGGCTACCTGGGATTGGTTGGTTCAAACATACAGCAGGGAAAGATGTATGAGCATACAAGTGAGCAGTTACAGAAACAGAAGCAGGTAAACAGAGTCAGGGCTCTGTTCCCTCCCAGAGGTGGGTCAAGAACAGGAGATTAGCCTGGGTAATGACATGAGGCTGAGGTAGTCTGTTGCTCATTTCCTGGAATGTGAACTTCGCTCCAGGAATGAGCTATGAACCTGGGGCAAATGGAGGGCCAGCGCCTATTTCCACAGGCCTGCCTACCTCAGTATGGTGCCATAGGATAAGCACCCTACCTCAGGGTAGATTTGAACCACAAGGTCAGTGGTTCAAACTCACCAGGAACTCCTTAGAAACCCTGTACAGGGTTGCTATGAGTTGGTACCAACTCAACAGCACTTAACAACAGCAAAAATTCTTGAATCAAGCCTGTTCTTAGTTCTGGGAATATTTGCCCTCCAGAAATCTATACTCTAGTGGAAAATATGAACAATAAACAAATAAATACAGACTGTAATAATGGCAGGAGTGGCATTTAGAACTTAAAACAGAATAACAAACTAGAGAATAAAGCAGAGAGGGCTGTGATTTTAGATGAAACCACATTTGAACAGCTATGAAGTTAAGTGAGGGAGAAGCTATGTAGTTATAAAAGAGTGTGTGTATTCCAGGCAGAATGAACCACAGTGCAAAGATCAAAGGCAGGAGCACATTTGCAATATTCAAGAACCATGAAGGAAGCATACATAGAGTGAAGCACAATGAGTCTGAAAAAGCCAAGTGGTAGGAAATGATTCTAGGGAGGTATGGGATTTGTGAGTGTTGGGTTCCATTTTAGGAATTATGGCAAGAAATTTGAGAGCTAGAAGCAGGGAAATTGTAACAGGCCTGGCTTTTATGGGATATAACTTATAACTCTTTCTAGGGAAATAAAAAGTTTTAATGTTCTTCAGAGTGTCCCAGTGTGACACTGTAGGATAGACACTGGACACAAGGTCAATTTGAACCTCAAGGTCAGTGGTTCAAACTCACCAGCGGCTTCTCAGAAACCCTATACAGGGTCGATATGAGTTGAAACTGACTTGACTGCACTTAATAACAAGAAGTGTTCTCCAGAAGAAGAGAACCAATAAGATATATAAATAGAGACAAAGACTCAGTAGGATTGAACAGGAAAAGGTAAAAACATTCACTGCCTTCACCGCCCAGGAGACAAACTGAAATGTTAATCAGGTTACTGAGTGGGACCAATCCTCTGGTTTCCCTCCTGTCTTCAAACAGGTCTGCAACATAACCCCTCCCTGATTCTGACCCCATATAAATCTGCACTGCCCTATATTCGGCACTCAGAATTTGGAGATGCTAGCTCCTCTGAGCCAGCCGGCTTAATAAAATCTGAAACTCTGTTTCACCTCTCTGAGTGGCCTCGGTTTCTTCGATCACAGATCAAGAGCTGCAGTGATACTCTCTTGGGCCCAGGACTGCTGTGACACTTTCGAATCTAAAACTGCTGTAACAGGAGAAATGAAGTCATGATTCACATACACATGCTACAATATGGATGGATCTTGAAGACATTGTACTGAGTGAAATAACAAAAGGACAAACATTGTATAACCTCACTTATGAGTATATAAAAGGACAAGAAAAGACCAAAATTTATTAGTGGTTCCCAGAGCTGGGAAGGAGGAAGAAAAGTGGAGTTAATGTTAATAGAAAAATCACATTAAGCATAGGATTGCACTGTTAATTATTGTCATTGTTGTCAATAAGTTGTGCTTATTGAATTGACAAAAGATGTATGATAAATATATTTACAGCAACTACAAAAAAGAAGAATAGCTGTGAAGGCAGTTTATGCACAACCGAACACCTCATGGAATTTGGTTGCTTGATCTAGAAATTTAGAGTCATAGTTTCACCTGGGAAATTGGCCTAATAGCATCTATAATGGCAAAAGAATATAAATCTGGCACACACCTTTCCTGATTTTAAACCATTTGGTGTTTCCTTGTTCTGCTGACTTGATGACACTTAACAACAGCAACAAGTCCTGTTGTGCGGTGCTGTAGCATAAGTACTGGACCACAAGGTCCTTTTGAACTGCATGGTAGGTGGTTGAAACTCACCAGCCACTCCTCAGAACCTATCGAGGGTCACTGTGAGTCAGAACCGACTCAAAGCGTGAATCAGCAACAGCAACAAGTCCTAAGTGTGGTGTTGTAGGATCAGCACTGGATTTCAAACCCAGCAGTTCAAACCCCCCAGCTGCTTCTCAGAAACTTCATCCAAGTGGCTGTGAGCTGGAATACATTTAACGGCATACAACAACCACAAGTCCTAGTGTGGTGTTGTAAGATAAAGCACTGGGCCACAAGGTCGGTTTGAACCTTAAGATCGGTAGTTCAAGCTCATCAGCCTCTCCTCAGAAACCCTATACAGGGTCACTAGGACTGGGTACCCACTAGACAGCACTTAACAATCACAACAAAGCTTACGTTAATGAGGGACTTGACAACACTTAACAACAACAAAGTTTATGTTAGCGTTGTTGTGTTGTGATGTGCCATTAAGTCAGTTCCAACCCATAGCGACGCTGTATAGGGTTTCCAAGGAGCAGCTGGTGAGCTTGAACTGCCGACCTTGCATTTGAAACAGTTTTGCAGTCTGGCACATTAACCCACAGCGCCACAGGTAACTCAGAAAAGGAGGATGAAATGTTGTGCAACTTGAAGAATGTCATCAATGTCACTAATGTATGCACACAGAAATAAATAACAAAGAAAAAAAGGTTATTTTGTTTTGTTAGTTGCTGTCCCAGTCAGTTCTGATTCTTAGTGACTCTGTAGAGGGTATCCAAGGCGTGACTTGGTGGATTTGAATCTCATTCTTGTAATTCAAACCGAACTTGTGATCCAGTGGTTTTTATCCTACATCACCACTCCATAAAGAAAAAAGTATTTAAACTATTATCAAATACACTTTATTTATGGAAATTAAGAATTTTTTGTTAGGGAGTCGCCCACCACAACCACAACCACCACCACCATCACCACTGTTGGGTTTCAATTGTTGCTGTGTTTGAGCCAATTGTTGTGCCGCTGGGTCAGATCATCTCAATGATACTTTTTTTCACTCACTTTCCACTTTATCAAGCATGGTGTCCCTCTCCAGGGACTGACCCCTCCTGACAACATGTCCAAAGAAGGAACAACAAAGTCTCACCATCCTCATTTCTAAGAAGTTTTCTGACTGTACTTCTTCCAAGACTGATCGGTTTGTTCTTCTCACTGTCCAAGGTAATTTTAATATTCTCCTCCAACACTGTAACTCAAATTCATCAATTCTTTGGTGGTCTTCCTTACTCACTGTCCAACATTCACATGCATATGAGGTTACTGAAAGTTACATCAGGTGTACCTTTGTCTTCAAACTGACATATCTGCTCTTTAACACTCTAAAGAAGCCTTTTGAAGCATATTTGCTTAATGAAATGCATCATTTGATTTTTTAACTGCTGCTTTTTGAGTTTTTTGATTGTTGATTGTGGATCTAAGCAAAATGAAGTCTTTGACAACTTGGATATTTTTTCCTTTTATCAAAATGTTATTTATTGGTCCATTTGTGAGGACTTTTATTACCTTAACAATCCATACTGCTTGGTATTCATCAGTAAGTATTTCAAGTCCAGCAAACAAGGTTGTGTAATATGCATATCCAAAGGTTGATAAAGAGTTTTTCTCCAATCCTGATGCTACATCCTTCATATAATACAACTTCTAAGATTATTTGCTTAGCATACAGATTGAATCAGTGTGGTAAAATGATACAACCCTGGAGCATGTATTTCCTCATTTTAAAGCATTCGGTTCTATTCGAAAGACTGTCTCTTGGTCTATGTCCACATTCCTCATGAACATAATTTAATTATTCTCCAGTTTCCATTCTTCTCAATGTTATCCACAGTTTGTTATAATCCACACAGTCTAATACCTTTGCATAGCCAATAAAGCAAAAGTAAACATCTTTCTGATAGTCTCTGCTTTCAGCCAAGATCCATCTGATGTCAGCAATGATATATATATATAAATATGTATATATATATAGTCCTCTCTCCACTTCCTCTTCTGAATCCGGCTTAAATTTCTGACAGTTCCCTGTTGATGTACTATTACAACTGTATTTAAATTTTCTTCAACACAATTTTACTTACATGTGATATTAATGATATTGTCTGATCATTTCTACATTCTGTTGTATTACCTATATTTGGAATGGGCACAAATATGGACATTTTCCAATTAGTTGGTCAGATAGCTGTCTTTCAAATTTCTTGGCATAGACAACTGAGTGCCTTCAGTGCTGTATCAGTTGTTGCCTCCTGAAATGGTTGAGCATTGAGCAGTTCTTTTTGCTACAGTGACTCTGTATTCCTTTTTTTTGTGTGTGAATTGTATGATAGTCTACATGGGAGAACATTAGCTTTACATTCATTCCATCATCTATCATTTCATGGCATCCCGTCCATGCATCCTCACCCAACCAAAGGGTGTACCCTGTAAGCCTGCACCCCCCAACCACAGTCCTCAGGTCTTTCCATCTCCTGATCCCGAGTCCCCAGCCACACCATCTCTTGACGTCATCTTCTCTGCCTCCATCTCAGGCCTCACCGCTTCTCTGGGTAGGATCCCACTCTCCGCTCTTCTCCATCGATGGTCCCAGGGTCCTCCACTCCTAGATTGAAAAGTTAATCACTACCCTCCTTGCTACAAAATGTCCATCTTTAGATTTCCAACCCTCACAATCAGTACTGATAACAATTATTCACCATTGCATCACAAGAGACCCATCTGTATTTCATTTCATCAGTCCTTCCTGGACAGGCTGGACACTATTCACTAGAGACTCTACCTTCCTCCATGCCTTTTGGATCTAGGTTCCCTCTTGAAAGCTTGTAAGCCAGTCACTTCTTACCTTTGTATCCCTCCCCCCATTTGGGGTAACCAATGTCCAAGTTGCCCATCCCTGTCTACCCTTTGTGTGGAAAGGGTGGGAATAGTTTTTTAAGCAGGGATTTGTTTCCTCTTTTGAGCTACTGCGTTCATAGGTGTAGGTCATGTTTATCGAATTATACAGATGACGCTTTTTTCCTCTTCTTTCTTCTTCAGGTTGAGCTCTGTTTATCCAGTCATTGAATTCCGGTCAAATGGGTATCATCTGCAAGTGTGGGTGTTCTTACGTCTGTCCTACCTCTTTTTATCAGCTGGCCACCCCACTCTCCACTCTATAATTCTGTGGCTGTGTCATTGACTCTGAGCCCATGAGTCCCTAGATATTGCCTCGCTACTGGCCGACCAGGTCTCCACCAGGGTTCACAGCCTTTCCTCTTTTTCTGATGCTTCTTTGTTGTTCAATATTTTGCCCATTGTTGTTGTTGTTAAGTGCTGTTGAGTCAGTTCTGATTCATAGCCACCCTGTACAGGGTTTCCAAGGAGTGGTTGGTGAGTTTGAACTGCCAACCTTTTGATTCAAACAAACTTGTGGTCCAGTACTCATCCTATAGCGCCACACCAGGATTCCATAGAATCAAGTTAGGAACTTGAATTTTTTTTTTTTTTCTTCAGCTTTTTCAGTTTGAGAAATGCTGATCCTGTTCTTCCTTTTTGGTATTCTAACCCCAGTTCTTTGCACATTTCATTATAACATTAGATTTTGTCTTCTTGAGCTGCCCTTTAAATTTTTCTATTCAGCTTTTTACTTAACCATTTCTTCCAGTCACTTTAGCTTCTCTATGTTTTTGTTGTTGTGAAGTGCTGTCGAGTCAGTGCCAACCCATAATGACCCTGTGTAGGGTTTCCGAGGAAGAGCTGGTGAGCTTGAACCACTGACCTTGCAGTTCAAATGGCTTTGTAGTCTGATGCATTAACCCACAGTGCCACACCAGGACTCCTAGCTTCTCTATATTCAGGAGCAAGTTTTAGAGACTCTTCTAACATCCATTTTCATTATTTGTTTTCCTCCTGTCTTTTCAATGACCTTTTGCTTTCTTCTTGCACGATATTCTTGATGTCATCACAGAACTCTTCTAGCCTTTGGTCATTAGTGTCTAATGCATCAAATCTGTTCTTGAGATTTTCTCCAAATTCAGGTGGAATGTATTCAAGGTCACATTATGGTTCTTGTGGACTTGTTTGATTTTATTGAGCTTCAACCTGAACATTTGATGGTAGAACAGTTGGCCACTGGCATTGTTTTTTTTTTTTTTTGGCTGATGATATTAGGCTTCTCCATGACTTCTTTCTACAGATGTAGTCAATTTGATCCCTATGTATTCCATCTGGTGAGGTCCAGATATTTCAGCAACTTTTTATGTTGTTGAAAAGGGGTTTGTATTAACTAAGTCATTGGTCTTACAAAATTCAATTATGCAACCTCTAGCATTGTTCCTATCATTAAGGCCATGTTTCCCATCTCTTAATCTTCCTTTTTGTTTCCAACTTTCACATTCCAATCACCAGGAATTATCAATGCCTCTTGATTGCATGTTTAATCAATTTAAGATTAAAGAAATTGGTAGAATTCTTTAATTTCCTCATCATAGGCTGTAGTGGTTGGTATGTAAATTTGAACGGGTAT
>NW_006408520.1:5729395-5748772 GCF_000296735.1 Chrysochloris asiatica
TATTTTCAATAACCTCATATGCATGCAAAAGCTGGATAGTGAATAAGGAAGACTAAGAAGAATTGATGCATTTGAGTTATGGTATTGGAGGAGAATGTTGGAAATACCATGGATTGCCACAAGAACAAATAAAGCTGTGCTGGGAAAAGTACAACCGAGTGCTCACTGGAAGCCAGGATGGCCAGACTTCATCTTTCATACGTTGTACATATTATCAGGAGGGACCAGTCACTGGAAAAGGATACTGAAGGACCTTGCGCCTGATTATCGGAATGGCATTGCAACTACCCCCAATTGGCTATGAATGGAGTCCTGCTTGAGCTTCTGGTCTCCGGAAAGCTTGGGTCTTTGTTACACCTGGAGACCACTCCCCAATTCTAGGTTTCAGGAAAATCTCCATACCTCCACCCAAATCTCCATACTCCCACCCATTGTAAACTCATCAGAACTGTATCCAGACCACACTGCCTTAAATACCCCAGTCTGTAAGACAACAGACGGGCTCTTGGTCTCCTTTGGTGATATAAGAGTACCCCCTCCCAGGTTTACTCTCAATAAACCTACCTGCTGTTGAAGCCAAGACTCTCTCCTTCAGTCTCTTTCTTTCTTTTCCTTACAAATATATTTTTTGGTAAAGTGGAGGATCAGAGAAAAAGAGGAAGATCCCCCCAGAGAGATGGATTTGCACAGTGACAGCATCAATGGGCTCAAACATAGCAATGATTGTGAACTTGGCTCAGGATCCGGTGGTGTTTCATTCTGTTGTGCATAGGGTCACTATGAGTCACTACCAACTTGATGGCACCTAACAACAACAACAACAACATCTAGACTATCGATCTTCATACATTCCAGTTCAGTTTTGATGACTTCCACTGTTCCTAGATTCTAACTTCATACATTCCAAATTCTGATTACTAATGGATGTTGTCAGCTGTTTCTTCTCATTCTGAGTGTGTCCCATCAGCCAGTGAAGATCCTGAAAGCTTTGCTCTTCATGTCATTAAGGTCAACTCTACTTTGAGGTGGCAGGTCTTCTCCAGTCATACTTTGAGCTCCTTCTAACCTGAGGTTCTCATTTTATGCCACTATATCAGACAAGATTCAGTTGTTATTCATAAGGTTTTCAGAAGTGGTTATGCATTCAGAAGTGGCCTGACTCTCTTTTATCGCAGTCTGACTTAGTCTGGAATCTTCACTGAAACTTTTTCACCATGGGTAACCCTGTTGGTGTTTAAAACAGCAGTTGCATAGTTTCCAGCATCTTAGCAACACACAACCCACCCCAGATGACAAACTGACAGAGAAGTAACCGCAGCAGTTCTTTTCAAATCTAAGTTTCCTTCTCATGTCCTTTGATTCTAAGAGAAGACAATGCAATACATACAGTCTGCTCAGTGACTAAACTGCAGGAAGAAGAATGATTACAAAATATGTGAAATATGAAAGCAAGGCATTTCTGATACAAACTGACCTTTAAATTAGAAGCTCCCTAAACTCATTGTTTCCCTAATATCCCCATTTAAAATCATAGTTCTAGACATATAAGGAGTCAAAGATGATTTGGAGGCTGCATATCCAATCATAAAAAGCTGATTATCCCTCTTCTTTAAAAAAGGCAAACAACTGTGTCTTACTAAAATTATTCACATTTTCTGATCTACGAGTAGCTTTAATATTCTCTGAGTTCCAACAAATATGAGAAATCACACTACCAACAGAAGCAACCACTTTTTATCATCTGTTATTGTTGAATATTTTTAGTTCCAAATTTTAAATTATCTTTTTAATGAAAAAGGGGAGAATTCTAAGTCCTATGAACCACAAGGATTCAACAAATTTAGTTTTGTGTATATGTTTCCATGTGTAAAATATATGAAAGTATCTCCTGATTATTGAGATACAAAATAGAAGAATTTTTAAATCACATCAAATCCAGATCCATTTCTTCTCTCACTAGAATAGGCAACTATAGGATCCTGGGCACTGGGTGAAGCAGGTGTCTGGTTGCCATCATCTACTGCAGCTTCTATGCTGTGTGATGCCCAGGAGATGGTCCAGCTTAAACCAGTTTGGTGTTTGAATTTAGGGCAAGCACAGAAGCACAGAAGCGATCCCAGAGTTCATAATACAAAGATCTTATTACCTTTCCTGGGGCAGGGTTGCTGTGTTTAGGAAATGCTTTATTGCTGTTGACTCCAAAAAAATTTGGGGGCTGGGAGGTGATATGCTAATTGATTTATTGATTAAACTACACCCCCTCCTTTAATTGATATACTCATTAAACAAACTTCTTCTTTGTTCCTTGTTATGTGCCAGTCAGTATTCTAAATGCTGTGGAACCCAAAGGAAACAGACAAGACACCTGTCCTCATGGAGTTTGCATGGGGCCTTGGTGAGGGAGTATTATAGTTTTTAAAATACTGGTTTCTATCAAGAGCTAGAGACAACAGTCATCTTAAGATACCAAGACCCGAATCTGTAACCCAGTAAAGAAAAAAATCACATGACTATATCTCAAGCTGGAAATTATTAGTGCCACATTTGTTGTTATTACATACCATCAAGTCAATTCCAACTCAGGGTAACCCAACAGGGTACAGGGTTTCAGACGAGTAACTCTGGGTTTGAAGGACCAATTTTTGTTCCGAAGTCTAGTGTTTGTACTGCAGTGCCTTAGGCAACTAGTAAGGTAGGGTCTTGCACTGGCAGGCAGCAAATACACTAAAAATTGCTGTTGTTGTTGTTAAGTGCCATCTAGTCAGTTCTGGGAATCCTGGTGTGATGCTGCAGGACAATGCACTGTACTTTAGAATCAGTTTGGACCATGAGGTCGGTGGTTCAAATCCACCAGTCACTCCTCAAAAGCTTTATACAGGGTCGCCATAGGTGGGAACTAAATGTATGGCACATAATAACAACAGTCAGTTCTGACTCACGGCAACACTGTGTAGGATTTCTGAGGAGCAGTTGGTGTGTTTCAACAGCCTACTTTGCAATTTAATTCCAATGCTTAACCTACAGCACCACACCAGGACTCGACACTTGCATTGGAAAAATTGAAACTTGGAAATTAGTCATTAATATCACAAAAATGATGCGTTTCCATTGAAATGAATTTTTTGGCTTAGCAGGTTTTCAGCTTTCTGTATGCAATACTATGGCTAGTCTTTGTTACTCCATGCTGATTATGTCTAAGGAGTCCCTGTATGGTGCAAATGATTACTGAGCTCAGCTACAACAGGTAGTTGATAGTTCGAGTCCACCAGAATCACCTCAGAAGAAAGATACCCATTATTTATTTTCAAACTATCCACCATTGAAAACTTTATGGAAACCAGCCCTATTCTAACACACATTGTTGCTTTGTTAAGTGCCGTTGGGTAGGTTCTGACTCATAGAGACCCTGCATAGGGTTTCCGAGGAGCAACTGGTGAGCTTGAACCACTGACCTTGCAGTTTAAACAACATTGTTGCAGTCCAGCGCATTAACCCACAGCGCCACACCAAATTAGAGTGCACTCAATGGCAACTGGTAATTGGTAATTTTTTCTAAAACGTTATATTGTATAATATACAGACTCCCTGTCTATGACTAAATTTCTAAGTAAAGAACATTATAGAAACTTGGTTAGTTTTCATTTGATCATGCTTATCTGATAGCCAAAGTTTCACAAAATCACCTTAAGTGTAATGCAGTCCAGATAACATTTTCATTATTGTCTCTTCAATCCTCAGTCAAAAATCTACAAATCACTGTGGGTATCAGGACTTGAATAGAAGGCATGATTTCATATTTATCATTCTTCTATGAGTTCAAATATTCAGTAAAAACAGTACTACTTTGGTTTCCAAGAGCTCTCATTCTTCTTCTTCCATACCAACATATATGTGGTTCTTTTGGGTTATGAACTCCTAGTATATGAAATATTGAACTGAGTTAGGTCAAGAGGTTAAATAAACAGTATTCTCATATGTACATTAAATGCACATACATGGCAAAAAAAAGCTGTCAGAAATTAACCACCAGTTTTTATTAGTTGCAGTCAAGTCCATACTGACTCATAGCAACTTTATGCACACCACCTGGTGCTGTGCCAACTTCACCATTATTGCTACGCCTAAGTCCATCACTGCTGCCACTGTGCCAATCTGTCTAGTTGAGGGTCTTCCTCTTTTTCGCTGATCCTCCATTTTACCAAGTATGATTCCTTCTCTAGGGACTGGTCCCTCCTGACAATATGCCCAAAGTATAAAAGACAAATTCTGGCAATCCTGGCTTCTAAGGAGTATCTTGGCTGTATGTGCTGCTTGCCAGTGCAAGGCCCTACTATACTGTGTCTTCCAACACAAATTTGTTTGTTCTTTTGGAGGTCCATAGTACTTTAAATATTCTCCTCCAACACCACAATTCAAATGCATTGTCTTCTATGGTCTTCTTTATTCATTGCCCAACTTCCAACTACCAGTGTTCAACTACCAGTGGAATTCAAGTAACTGTTCAGTCCATTACATGGTAATTCAATCAGTGCTATCGTCCATTCAGAGCTAGGTATCAAAATGTGTTTAGACTGAAATTAATTATTTGTCTAATTTAAAAACAAATTCCCAAGTTATAGTTCAGGTTCCTAGTGAAAATATTAGAAATGCTTTATATTCTATATAGGCATGAGTCACTTGGCACACAAAATGTTAACAAAGCATTTAGAACAGTTCAAAATACACTGCCAGAGTTGGTCTAGCTCAAACTCTAAGGGTTTTTAATATTGACTAAAGAATTAGGGACGCAAAGTAGAGATACTGCAAATAATTGCTTTGTTCGTGTGCTGTCAATCACCCTGAGTTTGCTGGAGCTCCACTGCACTAGTTCCATGTCAAACTGGGATGTAAGCCAATCTCTGCACAGACACACACTTACTCCTCTTTGTTATGCTATAGAAAGTTAAGTGGTAGATTCACTGAACTAAAATAGTGTTGATCAACACTACCAAACTCATTTGAAAAAAACAATAGGAATCCAGCAGGCATTTCCACTGGACATTTATGTGAAATTTTGAATGTGACCCAGGGGGTTCTTCTTGTTTTATTCATGTTTATTATTTACATGAGGCATTCATAGCCTGACTGTAGTTACCCTAATCTTATTTCTGAGCCTAAGAACTTGTCACTCAGGCAACCTGTACCCCTAGGCCCCAGAATTAGAACACTACCTCAATTCAAAAGGAATATTTGATGGCCCTAACTCATAAAATAATAGTGAACTGAAATCTGCAGTCCAGGCAGCCAGGAGGCTATCCAGCAAAACCCATTTACTCTCTGTGGTCTGCCTCCTCAGGCCCATCTCCATCTCTTCCCCAGGATGGCTGTCTCAGAGAATGATAGCAGTACCAACCTCTGCAGCAGGCAGTAAGAGACTCACCCAAAAACCTGGCTCTGAGTGAACCTAAGTAACAGCACTGAGTGAATCACCCACCCATCGTGGATGTGCACCCTGAGGAAGCCCTCAGGGGCTAAAGAAATAAAGACCAGCGTAGTGGTTACAAATCAGGCTGTGAACTGCATGGCCAGCAGTTGGAAACTATCAGCAGTTCCGCGGGAGAAAGATGAGGCTTTCTGCTCCCGTAAAAATTTACAGCCTCGGAAACCCTGTGCTGAGTCGCTATGAGTCGGAACCGACTCCACGGCACTTAACAACAACAACAATATATATATATATATATATATATATAACAAAACAATATATATATCTTGTTTTGTTAAGTGTCATCAAGTCGGTTCCAATCTACAGTGGCCCTGTATAGGGTTTCTGAAAAGTGGTTGGTGAGCTTGAACTGCAGACCTTGCTGTTCAAACTGACTTTTCAGTCCAACAAATTAACCCCCAATGCCACACCAGGACTCTAACATACATGTTGTTGCTGTTAAGTGCTGTCAAGTTGGTTTTGGCTCATAGCGACCCTGTGTAGAGTTTCCAAGGAGCCGCTGGTGGGCTTGAACTTGTGGCCTGAAGTCTAGCGCTGACCTAACAGAGCCACATCAGGAGTCCCCAAAATATATGATTGTTGTTACCTGCCGTAGAGTTAGCTTCAACTCATAATGACCCCTTACAGGGTTTCTGAGGCAGTCGGTCCTCGGAAACCCTGTATAGGGTCGCTATGGGTCGGAACTGACTCAACAGCACTTAACAACAACAACAACAAATCTTGGAGGGGACAGAATGCGTCATCTTTCTCCTGTGGACTTTGTGGTTTTTTCAGTCCAGGTCTTATCATAAGGAGCCCCGATGCTCACATAGAAAACCCTAAACAAGGCCATTATGAGCAAGACCAACTATGACACTTAACAAAAACAATATATATATGCATACACACATGTATCATGCAAGTATATATGTTAATTGTTGAAAATTATGAAATATGAGCAATTCATAATAACTTGTACCTAATAAGTATATAAAAAATACATAGAAATATAGTATAAGGAGCACCAGTGAATTCATCACCTAACTTATAGCTAGCATTTTCCTTGCAGTTGAAATCTCCTGTGGACCCCTCCCAGAAAGAGATGATAACCACTACCCAATTTGTTATTCACTTTTCACAAGCATTTCTTTACACTTTTAATATAAGCACATCTTTATACTATCCAACATGGAATGTATACATATGTGGTAACTTGCTTTTTCCCCCTCAAGATTAAGTTCATGAGCATTTGAAACAAAAATGTGGCATTTACCCAAGGACAAAGTTCAGCAGGGTTAAGAAACAAGGAGGAATGAAAACAAGAAACACGGGGAGGAAGTGATGTTACATTAAAGGATGGCAATCAATGACATGAAACAAAATGTTAAGAATTATTGAATAGAGAACTGATCTGCTCTGTAAACCTTCACCCAATTCACAATAATAAAAAAAAAAATTCTAATTAAAAAAAAAAAGATTGAGTTCAAGAGCCACACATATTAATTTGTAGCTTTCTCTCATTCTTCTTCATTACTGGATCTCAACTTACTTGAATAAATCACAATTTATCTACCCATTCTCCTGTTGGTGGATGTCGAGGTTATTCCTAATTTTGCGTTTTACAAATAATGCTGCTACGAAGATTCTTGTATTTGTTCTGGTGTGCTGCTGTAGGTTAATGCGCTGGACTGCAAAGTCAGTTTGATCCACAAGGTCAGTTGTTCAAGGTCACCAGCCACTTCTCTTTTTAACTGACTATAAAGGGTCACTATTGGTCAGAACTGACTTGACAGCACTTAACAACAACATACATATATGACTGTTTATCCAGGACAGAGATTCTATACCAGCTGCTAACTAGTAGCTTGGGCCACAAATGTGTTATGGATGTGCCAAAGAATGTATCTCTATTGTCCTTAAAATTGTGGCCTGGGGTGACAAGATTTCTCACAAGTTCACTCTATCCATGAGTCTCGCCTATTGCACTGTGGAGAGAGAATGAAATTCATCTACCCCAACACAAAGAAAAGACACTGCGAACTGACAACATGACTTTACTTTCCCAGGCACTTCTTGCCAGGCAAATGATTAGGGTTTTCATTATAGGAAGTTCCCAAAAGACCCATCGACTCTTCACTGGCAAGCATCAACAGACAGTTTTAACCCTAAGATCATATAATTATCTTGCCTCAAAATTCTCACCTTTCTGTTTCCACTAATCCTAGATTGTTAAATTATTACCCTCACATTGAAATACCTGCCTTAAGCCAAGCTTCCACTTCTCAATAAATTTGACCTTGCTTTGTCCCATACAAAATACTGCCAAAGATTTGTGTGGGTCAGTACCAACTACAGCAACACTATGTACAACAGAATGAAACACTGCCCAGTCCTGCACCAATTTCATAATCATTTCCACACTGCAGGCATTGGTAAAACAAAAACAAATAAACAAATAAGCAAAAAAACCAAGGCTTCAGGAATTGGCAAAACACAAATTGAAACATTTCAATAAATTGATTCAGCAATGAAGACACTCACTTGTCTACATCAAGAAATTTGGAAAAAAGCTACTTGACCAATTGATTGGATGAGATTCATATTTGTGCCCATTTCTATTTCAAAGAAAGATAACTCACCAGAATGCAGAACCATCTAACTATATGATTAATGTTACATGCAAGTAAAATTTTGCTAAAAATAATTTGAAAACTGTTGTAGCAGTACACCAACAGAGAGCTGACAGAAACTCAAGTCAGATTCAGAAAAGGACATGGAATGAGGAAAATCATTGTTGGCATCAGATGGATCTTGGCTGAAAGTAGAGACTACCAGAAAGATACTTGTGCTTCATTGATTATGCAAAGGCATTTGACTGTGTGGGTCATAACAAACTATGGTTAATATTGTGAAGAAGGGGAATTCTAGAACACTTTACTGTGTTCAAGAGGAACCTGTTCATAAACAAAGGAGCAATTGTTAAGATAGAACAAGGGAATACAGAATGGTTTAAACCAGGAAAAGTGTGTGTCAGGGTTGTATACTTCCACCATATTTATTCAAACTCTTTGTTTGGTAAATAATTCAGGAATCTGAATTATATGAAAAAGAACATGGTGTCAGGATTGGAGGAAGAGTCAGTAACAACCTGTGATATGCCCATGACACAGTCTGCTAGGTGCAAGTGAAGAGGACTTGAAATTCTTACTGATGAGGGCCAAAGACTGTAGGCATCAGTAAGGACTGCATCTCAATGTAAAGAAAACAGAAATACTCACAACTGGACCAAAACATAACATCATGATCAATAGAGAAAAGATTCAAGTTGTCAAAGACTTCAATTCTCTTGCATCCATAATCAATGCTCATGGAAGCAACAGTCAAGAAATCAAAGGGTGTATTGAATTAAGCAAATATGTTGCAAAAGACAAGTATTAAAGAGCAAAGGTATCAGCTTGAGGACTAAAGTGTTTCTGACCCAAACCACACTATTTTCAGTTGCCTTATATGCATATGACAGTTGTACAATGAATAAGGAAGACAGTAGAAGAATTGATGAATTCGAATAATGGTGGTGGCAAAGAATATTGAAAATCCCATGGACTTCCAGAAGAACAAACAAATCTGTGTTAGAAGTACAACCAGAATGCTCCTTAGAAACCAGGATGGCAAGACTTCAACTCTTGTATTTTTGTCATGTTATCAGGAGGAACCAATCCCTGGAGAAAGACATCATGCTTGGAAAAGCAGAGGGTCAATTAAAAAGAGGAAGACCCCCAACAAGATAGATTGATAGAGTGGCAGCAACAATGTGCTCCAACATAATAACAATTTTGAGGCTGCAGCAGGACTGGACAGTGTCTCATTCTATTGTGCATAGGATCACTATAAACAGAACATACTTGAAGGCACCTAACAACAACAACATAACAGAAATATCAAATATATGGCACATATGCCAATATCGTCCTCTCCCTTGCCCCTGGCAGATACAACCAAGAAATCACAGCACTTACTCCACAGCACAGAGTCCATTTCAGAATCCTTCCCAACACAGTATTCCAAAAAGCCAATACCTGTCACCACGAGTTGACCCTCAAGAAAGCACTTATTGACAATTTCTTGTTTATTTCTATTTCTCCAGTCCAAGCAACCTAGTTTAGTTTGTGCCTCATCTACATGTCCTGTCAATTCCTTCACTAGCTGCTCTAATCATATTCTGCCCCTATCTAGGTTATTCTCTTCTCTCACATTGTGTAGTCCTATTTATGGTCATTTTCAAATCAAATCTGCTCCACGAAAGTGCCTCCTGCAATTCCACACACATCCTGGTAACACATCCTGGTAACCTGTACCTTTCATAAACCTAAGAGGATCCTAAAATCATCCACAGTGATTTGCCATTCTCCTAACATAAATGCTTTTTAGGGCTTCTGTATCTTTTCATATGTTTTTTGTTAGAGCTCTCCCAGAGTGGTGCAAACAGTTAACACACTAGGCTGCTAATCAAACTGTTAGCAGTTAGAGGACAGTTAGAAGCACCCCAAAAGAAAGTCTTGATGTTACTTTTCAAAAGAAATTCTACCGACAAAAACCTTATGGACTACAGTTATACTCTCACTCATATGACTTTCCATGAATAGGTATTGGCTTGGTGGTAACTGATGGTTCTTTAGATTTAGCATCTCTTCCTCTCATACAAACTTGAAAACTCTCCCTCACCCTTCAAGATTAAGTTCAGGGGTGATATCTTTTTTGAAGTCTTTGGACAAATAATTCCTTCTCCAAAACATAGGCAATCCCTCCTTTGGTTGTTTTGATTATATATTCCTGAGTGTTTTGGTGTACAGTCAAAAAAAAAAAAAAAAACCCAGAAGGAATAGAAGCAAATTCAGTTGAATGATGATGCAGGGAGGGGATTGTAATCATTGCAATGAAATGAAATACGATAAGATGAGTGTAAAACCGATGTTCTCCCTCCCACTTTCAGCAAGCAAGGTTGTTATCATCTGCATATTGCAGGTTGTTAATGAGTCTTCCTCCAATCCTGATGCCATATTTTTCTTCATATAACCCAGTTTCTTGGATTATTTGCTCAGCATACAGGTTGAATAAGTATAGTGAAAGAATACAACCTTGACACATACCTTTTTTAATTTTAAACCATTCAGTGTTCCCATGTTCTGTGAAATTGGAGGAGGGCGGGAGGAATTCATTGGTGAAAAAAAATTCCTTATTATGCTGAATTTTCTGTTTGTGCTTTTCAGGTCATTTTTTATTAAAAACAGTTGGTATTGGATAGTACAATATGTTGAAAGCATGTTAATTTGCTGAAATTAAATGAATTGTTATTGCAAGAGAACTATAACAGAAAATTACATAAGTCTAAAGCACTGGCTGTGGAATCCATAGAATTATACAAGGGGGCTTCAAAAAGCTTGTGGAGAAATTCCATCATCTTTCAATTACTTTTTTTCAATGAACTTTTTGGAGCCCCCTTATAAAAGCCTTGTTATATGTCACATGTGTTGGGAGTCTCAATAAATATAAATTGATTAAAGGAAGCATCTCCCATCAAAAATTTAATTAATTAATTTACAATATAGGCAATTCCTTCCTTACTTCCCAAAGCATTCTGTGCTTTCTTCTGCTACAGCAAACATCACGTTATCATGCTCCTGCTTAATTGTCTTTCTTACCATGATATAGTGAGTCCCTTCAGTGCTGGGATTTGCATTCACGTCTATCACAGTACCAGGTGCAGAGTTAGTAATCATGAAATGTTTGCTGAATTGAAATGAAATGAAATAAATTAGATTTACTTCAAGCCATAAAAGAAACCCAGTATTTTCAGGAAAATCCCAATTTCACAAACTGTATTATTTTTATTGATCTTCATTCATTAATATATAACTGTGGTTTCATTTATATAATTCTGTCAGGGTTTTTTCATAAATAAATTCACAGATCAGGAAAAAACAATTTTTAGCCAGATTCCATAGCCTCATTTTGGAACTAGGATGTGTTGTCACTGAGCACCACATCATTGCATTCAATGCTGAAGGAACTACTCTTGGGAGCATGATTTGTTACTGCTGCCCCCTTGTCCTGCCTCACCACTGACCTATGAGCAAGCAGACAGTACTTGTTGTCCAATATAGATACAGTAACCCAAAAGGAATAGGGAAATGTGAAAAAACAAACATCTAATGGGAAAAATAATCAGGAACCATCTCCCAAGTCAGCTTAGCTGTAAAAGTACAAGGACAAGTAGGGGGAAACCTGGCATCTTATTTGATGTAAAATGTTGGAAGGCTGAGAGAATACTAAAGAAAAGCACAATGGACTGATGAACCCTTTGGATATATACCGTATGTCTGGCCAAAAGTAAAAAGGGGATTGTACCAGGTGTCTCCCTGAGTAATTGCTTTTTGCAGTCAGGTCATTTTTTAAAAGAAACTTGACAGTGTGGGAGTTGGTGATGAAGACGGAGAATCACTGAGAGACAGGACATTCCTACTCCTTGAGTTCTGCTTTGCAGACTATTTTTCAGATAGTGAACTTGGAGAAGGAAATGGTACTCAAATTTAAACCACTTTTCCATATAAATGATCTGCAGAAAGGAAATATTTAGGGATTTTGTACAATTATCCTCAACATGGGAAGACCAAGTTTAACGTGGAATCACCAAACAATGCTTAAATCATTATCCATCAAACTAATTTCACTAGTAAGGTAGCCAAAGCTGCTGGTTCAATAATTTAAAAGTCCAACTACATATTGTCTTGGAAACAGAATAGCTCACCTCTGTATGCTGTTGGTTGCCTGCTCTCAAATCTTTTTCTGACTCATAGCAACTCTGTATAGGGTTTCCGAGGTATAAATCTTTATAGGAGCAGAAAGCCTCGACGTTTACCCATAGAGCCACTGATAGATTTGAACTGCTGACCTTTCGGATAGCAGCCCAGTTCATAATCCATTACAGTACAATCAATTAATTGCTCATCAATCAAATTCAAATAATGCTTTGGCTGACTTGTATACCTGGTAGATTATTTTTTACAGAAGAGTAATTAGGATTCTAGGCAGGTTTCCTATCACTGCAGGTTAAGGAAATTTAACCAGCACAAAGGATAGAAGGATAGAAGTAATACATATTTGAAATTACACAATTTTCTACTTCCACTGTCCTTTCTCAAACACAGTTGCTTTCAATAGAGTTGAATGATTAATTGCTTTTCTCTGCAACCTGCAAGACTGTTTACTTTAGTCCAGAAACATAAGGATTACAAAATACAGCATTTTAATCACTTAGCAAGTATATGTAATTTCTTAAAACATTGGTGATGGTGGGACCCTGTACTGGGTTTCCAAGGCTGTAAATCTTTACAGGAGCAGAAGGCCTCATCTTTCTACCTGTGAAACAGCTGGTAGTTTCGAACTACTGACCCTGAGGTTATCAGCCCAATTCGTAACCACTATGCTACCAAAGGTCCTTCTTAAAACATTAGACACACCTTTTCTTATTTGTATTGCTTTGAAAAGAACATAAATATCTTAATGTTATTGCTGTTAAATGCCGTTGAGTAAGTAGATTCCGACTCATAGCAACCCTGTATAGGATTTTCAAGGAGCAGCTAGTGAGTTTGAAACACTGACCTTGCAGTTCAAACCAACCTTGCGGTACAGTACTTACTTGTTGTTGTGTTGTTGTTAAGTTCTGTTGAGTCAGCTCTGACTTATAGCGACCCTGTACAGGGTTTCCAAGGAGTGATTGGTGGGTTTGAATCAATGACTTTGCAGTTAGCCCTACAACGCTTATCCTACAGAGCCACACCAGGTAAGGTGGAGGATCAGAGAAAAAGAGGAAGACCCTCAACGAGATGGATTTGCCAAGTAGCAAGCAGCATTGATGGACTCAAGCGTGGCAACAGTAGTGAGGTTGGCCCAGGATCGGGCAATGTTTCATTCTGCTGTGCATAAGGTTGCTATGAGTCAGTGCTGACTCGATGACAACAACAACAAACCCTTAATGGTGTGGCACTGTGGGTTAATGCACCAGACTGCAAAGCTGAACTGCAAGGTTGGCGGTTCAAGCTCACCAGCTGCTCCTCTGAAACTCTATAGAGGATCGCTATGTGTCGGAATCGTCTCAACAGCACTTAACAACAACCCTTAATAATAAATAATGTTGTTGTAAAGTGCCATCAAGTCAGTTTCCAAGGAGCAACTGTTGAGTTTGAACTGCCAACCTTGCAATTCAACCCAACCTTGCAGTCGCGTGCATAGAAAAAATAGCCTATGAACTTCCAAGCACATTTACTCTTATTTTGCTTTGTCTTCCTTTTATATTAAAGGAGGTAACTTTGTTTGGGCCAATTTATGTACCCATGTTTTGGAACACTTTCTTCCATCTCTGGAACTCTTTTTCTCCTATTTAAATCAACCTCTCTTTCAACTGGATCTTTCCCATCAAGAAAGATACATGCTCAAGATTATATCATGTAAAAATACTAATTCTTCCATTACTCCCTATTAACCAATTTCTCTGCTGACCTTTGTAACCAGTCTCTTGAAAGACTTGTTTTATCACACAGTGTCTATTTCTCATCTCCCACGCAGTAATAAACTCACTCCTATCTTGCTTCTGTGCCCTACATACCACTGAAACAGGTTTTGCTTTATATATAAATTCAATGGACCCTTTTCAGCACTCAGTCTACCTGATTAGCATGTGAGTCTTCCTCCATTTTAAAATACTTTTTTTTGTGGGAGTTCATGATACCCCACTCTTCCTTCATCCCTGACTTCACATCCTTTGCTGCTTCGTATTCCTTTAATGGGTTTCATAATGGAGTTGTCAAAACTTGTGCCCTTTTTTTCTTGTTCTACTCACTTTTTAGGCAATTTCACCTAGGCTTATAGCTTTGACTATCCTCTCTAATCCCTAATATCCAGATCAGAACCTTCCTCTGAGTTTCCAGACAATAGTCCAACTACCACTATAAAATCTCCAATTGACTGACTTGAATTGTTTGTATTATTAAGTGCCTTAGTTCTGATTCATAGCAATACTGTATAGGGTTTCAAAGGAGAGACTGGTGTGTTTGAACTGCCAACCCTGTAGTTCAAACTGGCCTTGCAATCCAGTGCATTATCCTGCAGCACCATACCAAGACTCCTCACATACACTACAAAGTCCCTAAATTTCTGTTCCCTGTATCAAATAGTACCAGTGTCTGTCTCATTCTCTACTCTCCAATCCTACTGATCTTCTTTCACTCTTTGAGCTCAGCATTAGACTTTAATACATGCCACTTCCTCTACCCGGAGTCCTGGTGTGGTGCTGAAGGATGAACTTTGACCCCAGAGACAGTGAGATGTGGTAGCAAAAAAGTAGTGCAAGAGAAGCAGCAGCAACAGAGCTAGTAGAACCAACAGCATGAGACAGAGTGGTGGGCTTCCTGGACCATGAAGTTGTTGTTAAGTACCATAGAGTTGGTTCCAACTCACATAAGACTGCGTAGGGTTCCCAAGAGTTTGTACCACCAACTTTGTGGTTAGCAGTCCAGTGCTGATCCTACAGCACCACACCAGGACTGTGAGTATAGCAATCTACTCCACCAGCAAGCCCACTGGCTGACAACGATTTCCTCTCTTGTGGTCCAGGAAGCTCACCACTCTGTCTCATGCTCTTAGATCTACCGACTCTGATGATGATGATCTGCCACTACTTTTTTGCCACTGCATCTCATTGTTTCTGACCTTCTCTTGACACATCTCATTGTGTCACCGCTCTCTTTCTTCTGGATCTAGAAGGTTCATTACAGGGATCTTGGGTCCAAAGGACATGCTCCACTCCTGGCTCTTCTTTCTTGGTGATAGTGAGAGCTCCCTGTCCATCTTTGGAATGACTCATTTTAAGCCTAGTGTGGATGGCAAAACTAACCAATCCCCTCGTTAGGGCTCCATACATCTTATTTGCATGGTCCAACCCTCCCAAATGTGTCATGTGCCTTATATAAATTTATTAGCACGTTTTCCAATCTTCTTGGTGGGCCACAATACCTCACATTTGCATAGTCTTACCCAGTCATCTGGTGGGAGTTACAAAGACCATAGCACAAAGGGCCATATCACCACGCTGCAGCATTTAGTAAAGAAAGATTTTGGTATTTTGCCTAAATTCTGTCTTTCTGCTATTGAAACCACAATAAAATATCCTGGAATTACTGTTGGATGACTCATATAACTATTCTGTGTGAAGGCAGACATTGTAAATGCAACATAATGTTCTGGGAATGGTAGGGATAACTGAGTGAGGTTATTTTAAGGTAAAGAGATAGCGAATCCATTGAACAATGCTGAAATTACCTCAGCAGAGAATCCTCAATAATAATCACTGTGTTCAATGAGAGAAGTTATTAATAAGAATGGACTGTGACTAAAAATATGTGAAAGAAATAAAAATTGTAATCTTTGTTTTAGTCTAACCATTTCAATTTAGAGAAGTTCCAAAAAAGTAAAAAAGTATCTGCATGTTCCAGATACAATAACACCACTTTATTTGCATGCTTTTATGTACTTAATATTGGGATCTGTTCTCAGATAGCATATAATAAAGTATATTAATTAAAGGAAGCATAGTAGGTTCACAAAAAATATAATTAATTCAACAAATATCTATTCAATACATTCTATTTTGGGGGCCTGGGTGGAAATAGGTGAAACTAGGTCATACATATCTTCCTACATGAAGCTTACATTAAATAACATACAGAGTGCTAGAGTTACTGTAAAAGAGATAAAGAAAAGAAGATGGCAGTGTAAAAAAGTGGGGTGAGGGCAGAGGCACTTTAGATAGTCTGGAGCTGCCTCTCTGAGGAACAGCTTTGGGGTTTTTATGTGAAAAAAGCAGCTAACTCTGTGAAGGTAGCTGCAGGAGAGAGAGGCAACAGCACATGCTAAGGCCCTCAAGAATGAAAGAACTTTTTCCCCTCAAGGAAAATAAGAGTGATACAGTTGGGAGGTAGTGAGCAGTGGGAAACAACAATGGAATGAGTTGGAGAGACAGGAAAGGATCAAATCACATAGGACTTTGAGGTTCTGGGAAATGACTTTGTTCTAAAAGCTATATATAGAATGTTTTTCGATGTTTTAGTTGAAAGCAAAATGCTGCCAGACCTAATTTCCATTTAAAAAAAAAAAATAATAACTCTGGTTTCAGGGAAAAAAATAGATGTTAGAGAGGCCAGTTAAGGAACTATTGCTATAATCCAGGCAAACATTAATGGTAATTTGGTCTAAAGTGATCATAGTGAAATGGAGAAGTAAAAAACAGGAAAGAGTGGGGAGGGTGGTAGAAACAATGATCAAGGAGTTAAGACATCAGTAAATGAGTGATCAGGAGGTCAGTAGACAATATTATCAAAAGACAGTGCATGTTAGTAGGTGGTGTAACTGAATATTGTAAGTAAAAAGGAGTTTGGCAAGGATGATAAGTTACTTAAATATGACAATGAGAAGCAAGAAACACATTTAGTGATACAGAGATTGAGGCATAGTCTGAAGAGGGAAAATAACACAAAGATGCTTGACTGTCTTATGTATATTGGTTTCCCTTGCCTACTATTGTAAAATAGACACTTGAATGGGATAGAAAGGAATGTTGAGAAACATGATTACAGAAAACTTATAAGCCTATCTTCAGCCTATAACTGATTGGAATACCTAAAAATGGGTTCTAGAACTTGCCCAATAAAATGGGCCTTTTGCAGAGCCTTTGCAGTATATAGGACCTGAAGTGGAATCCTGAGTTCCATCCAGAACCTTCTGAGGTGGGACATTCCCACTAGAAAGGACAAGCAAACCAGGCTGGAACAGCTAGAGCAACAGAAGACACATCTTCAAAGAAAGATCATTAGGAAAAAAATGGCAGTATGATTGGCTACTACAAGAAAAAGCAAGCTGTTCTCCAGGAAGCCATCAAGGCAAGCAATCAAGTCCCTTCAGGACAAACCCCCTTCTAAAACTGAAACAGAAAAGGAACACATGACCAGGCATGTAAGCTTGCTGGTGACCACATTGGTCTACTGGTGAGTGGAAGAGGGGGAAAGGCGCAATGAAGAAATGGATTGAGTCCAACCACGTTCCATAGACTGCTGTTGACCTGGAGATGAGAGAGAGAAGAGGAAGGGCTGGTTGGTCAAAAGTGTGGTAAGACCTGAGGACACCTGAGCCTATGGACAAGGACATAACCACAGAGGGCTACAGCTGAGAGTAAAGCATCCAGCTGATATGAAGTGAGGGGAGATGCACAAGAACACCCAAACTTGCAGATAGTACTCATTTGACCTAGCCTTGATGGCTTAATAATCAGAACTCCACTAGAGGAAGATAAAAAAAAAAAAAATTTTTATAAAGGAAACAAGGGTACATTGCTACAATTTGATGAACTTGACCTATTCTCATGGATGAAGTAGCTCAAAATACCAACAGAGAGGGAAGGAGTCTTCACATCAAAGATCGATGATATCCTCTCTGGATGCAGGATAGAAAGGGACAGGCAACTTAGACATTGGCTACCTAAAATGAGGAGGTGATAAAGGCACAAAGTGACTGGTTTACAAGTTTTCAAGAGGGAGTTTAGTTTAAGAGTGTGCAGGGGAAGGTAGAGTCCCCACTGAACAATTTTCATCTTGTCTAGATGGGTCTGATGAAAAGAGATGGAGAAAAGATTCTTATGATTTAATAGTAAGTAATTGTTATCGTGACTAATTGTGACTGTCACAATTGTAAAAGTAGAACGTTTTTAACAAAAATTGGTGAGTAGTTAATCTTACAGTCCAGAAACAGAGGACTCTAGGACTGTCAAGGGAAAAGAGTGTGCATGTTAGTGGGTGGTATAGCTGAATGTTGTAAGTAAAAAGGAGTTTGGCAAGGAAGATAAGTTACTTAAATATGACAATGAAAAGCAAGAAACACATTTAGTGATACAGAGATTGAGGCATAGTCTGAAGAGGGGAAATAATACAAAGATGCTTGACTGTCTTATGTATATTGGTTTCCCTTGCCTACTATTGTAAAATAGTCACTTGAGTGGGATAGAAAGGAATGTTGGGAAACATGATTACAGAAAACTTATAAGCCCATATTCAGCCTATAACTGATTGGAGCACAAACAGAATGCAGGACTCTATCCAGAGAAGCAGCGACACCAGAGATGGAGGCAGAGACAGGCACATGGAGAGAGCGAGCAGCTGAGGATTCTAGATTCATGGAAAGAGAGGAACCAGGAGGCCGACTTGCAGCATGTGCCCTTTGGTGGTTTAAATTATTATATACGCCTGAGTGTTTGGAGAAAAAAAAAAAGAGCAAAAATGAATATAGAGAGAAATACTGTTAACTGATGATACATGGAGGGGATTATAATCATTGTAATGCAACAAAGTATACAATTTGTTGAATGTAAAACTAATGATCTGTCCTGTAAACTGTCACTCATTTCACAATAAACACTTTACAAAAAAATAAAAAGAGGAGGAACAAACAAGATGGCGGATCGGGTGGACGTGTAGCACAGAGCTCCGCCAACAACAACACAGAATACCCGACCAAGCAGGCTCAGGGAATGGTCCCAGAACTCTGAACCACATATAAAGGAATACTTACAAGGTTGGAAGGCTCACAGCTGGGGGAATTTGTGGCAGAAGCAAGAAAGCTATTGCTTTCTAGTCCGGGACGCTCGGCTGCTCCAGGAGCCGCCATCTTTGGTGAGACCACATGGGGAAAGGATCAGAGTGGCCACAGATGCCTGGCAGAACCACTGAGATAAAGGTGTGAACATTCTTTTCTTTTGGTATCTGTTCATTGGTCCCTTGCTATCTGCGCACCTCCATTCGGGTGACTATAGGGGT
>NW_006408520.1:5751441-5760030 GCF_000296735.1 Chrysochloris asiatica
AAGTTATATGAATTGTTGAATGTGAAACTGATGATGTGCCCTGTAAACTTTCACTCAATCCACAATAAAAACCTTAAGTTAAAATAAATAAATAAAAAGAAACACATTTATTACCTCATCTAAGGCAAGAGGGAGGGGGAAAGAAAAGAAAGGAAAATGGAGGGTTGTGGGTAAATGTGTCAGTGTAAGACACGTAAATTTCAAGTAAGGCAAATAAATCAAGGGGATATTCACATAAAAATGAGTTTGATCACAGATCAGGAATTTTAGAGGAAAAAGTAGAAGGATGATGGTTTAGGGATTAGCATCATAATATGAGAATTTGTTGTTGTTAAGTTCCGTTGCATTGGTTCAGACTCATAGCAACCCATTTCTATGAGGGTTTCCAGGAGCAGCTGGTGGGTTTGAACTGCTAACCTTGTGGTTCACAATGCTGATCCTATAGCACCACACTAGGAGTCTAATATGAGAATACACATCTAAAATATTGATTGACTATGAAGCCTTTTGGCTGGGACTAAAGTGAACTGGGACTTCACACAAGACAAGCAGGATCAACACTGAAAGACTCATTAGAAGGAGCACAATAAATCTAAGCTATAATTCTCAGTCCATGAATGGAAGGAAGGTATGGAACTTTCCAAGTGACTTCTTCCTCCTGCTACTCATGGGTAGATCTCGGTGATATGATTACTTGGTGTAACTGATTCATCCTGTAAAGAGAATGACACCTACAAATGATGTCCAAAATAATATCTTATGAGACAGCTGGAAATGTTCTTACTGAATCTCACCTAACTAGAAAGACTTGGTTAGAACATGAGTGGGCACCTGTCCCAACCTGGGTCAATTATAATCTTCACCTGAACGTTTCTATTTGGAACAGGGAGTTCCTCACTGGGGATAGAATTCATGAGATATAAAACTTGTTATCTGTGGACAACCAGTTTCCTAATGCAGAAAGAGCCAATCTTAATGAGAATTGATCATGTCTTTCTTGGATTTCATGAGTTTATAAATCTAACTTTTTGCTGAAGGTAGAGTTGAGTTTCTGTCACTTGAAACCAAAGAGTACTAACTTGAACAAAGAATAATAGCTAATGCACAAATAATATAGTCTCCTGCTACTCACCAGAGCAAGACATAGTATAACAGTCTCCATAAAATAAGCTACCAAATGAGAGAACTCTAAAAGTGGAAAATACGAATGCTATACAATACTATAAGGTATCTTGCAGATATGATTGACATGCCCTATAAATCCAGACTGCAGAATATACCAACATTGCTGTTGAATAGGTCCAGATATCAAGGTGTTGTGTCTGGCAAAGATGATCTTGAGCTAGCTCTAAGGCTGAGCAAAAGCTCAATGAAAAAATAGCAGGTAGGCAAATTGTGTGTAAGAGAGAGAAACTCCCTAAGCTGACCTAAGATGCTCAAGTGAATTATCTGTATGTGTGTGTAGATACATATTTCATATATATCTGATGTATAACAAGCATCTGATGTATACTAAGGGTTACTTACCTTTGTAGTGGTGATATCAAACCTGAAGACTGCCTGTACTCCTTATATTGAAAAATCCTTCAAAGAAACAAAAATATAGAAGATGCAAAGAGCAGAGTTGTGGGTTTATTGGAAAGGGTCTGACAATCCCATGATCAAGCCTTCAGGAGAGAACTTTTGCTAGTCTCTTGGGCAGTAACAGTGTAAATATATTCATTATAGGAATGGGTCTGAGTGTTTGGCTTAGAGAACTTCCCTGGGTCCCGTTAGTTACCTGTCTTCTTAATGTTCAGCTTTCTTTCACAGCAATGATCCTATCGATCCTTAGAACACTCCTGGGAAGACTTGTTGTTAAGTGCCAAGTAGTCCGTTCTAACTCACAGTAACTGTGTATAGGGTTTCCAAGGAGTGGCTGGTTGGTTTGAACCACCAACCTTGAGGTTAGCAGTCCAGTGCGTATCCCACAGTGCCATACTAGGACCCGGGAAGATTAGAGAGTAGGAGTTGTAGTCTTCACTGATGATCTATCTCAGGCAGATGATCAAAGGCAAAGTCAAGACCAAGCCTAGCTGCCTTGAATTCCAAGGTCCACACTCTTACTAACAAAACCACATCACGTCAGGTAATACTGATTTTGCTTTCTGCCATGCTTTCATTCACATAGTAAATGTCACATAAAGTTTCAATAATTCAATTGAGTTCATGCATCTTTGAGCACTTGCTATATTGTGTTTTTCACAGATACTGTGCTGCAAGTGAAGAACTGATATAGTTAACTAAGGAAGCAGCAGAAATATCTCTAAAAGATCTCTTGATCTTGTACCTGCTTCTGATAGTCACTGTCCCTGCCCCTATTCAGGTCACCATGGTATAGTGCAAGAATCTTTCAATTGTCTGCCTGTTTCTAGTTTCTCTTAATTCTCTATACTCTTACCATCATTTGTACGTACTTCAAAACTTGTCATCATCTTGCTTGAAAATCTTGATGTCATTCCAATCCCTCCAGAAGGGTTTCTCAAAGTTAGTTACTCATTAGTCCCACTAGAGTAGCTTTAAATGCCCAAGCCCTATTCCAAATATTCTGACTAATTATTCTGGAATGGATCCCTCATTCATTTTTTTCTTTTGTTTTTAATCTCCAGGTGATGTTAAAGTGCCGCCAAGGTTGAAAATCCTTGGCCTAACAATTAATGTTGGATCTGCTGAGAATTGCATTGAGGCCTTTAACAACTGGACAACACCCTACCTTTCTCTCTTGTCTCTCCCACTATAGCACTTAGTATTATAACAATCTGTCAAGGTATGAGTCATCCCTATTAGACTGTGAGTCTCTTAAGGGAAGGGATTGTCATTCAACTCTGTATCCCTAGAATCCTGCCTTACCAGTAGCCATGGAGTCAATTCTGATTCATGGCAACCCCATGTATGTCAGAGTAGAATTGTGCTCCATAGACTCGTCAATGGGTGAATTTTCAGGAACAGTCCTTTCTTCCAAGGTGTCTCTGGGTAGACTTGAAAACTGCCAGTTCTTTCGATAGCAGCAGAGTGTACTAATCGTTTGGACTACCCAGGGCCTCCAAAATCGTATGTAAAAACTGACAAACATATGGTTTGAATATTGTTTGAATGGGTGGATGAATGTACAGTCAGATAAGAGGGTGGATTGTTGGTAGTTGCAATTAAGTTGATTCAGTTCTACATGGATAAATTCTGAACTAATCTGATCAGGGTCTCATAAACCTGCACTGTTAGAGCTGAATTATCAAAATTAAAACCTAAAGCTTTTATAGTGAGATTGTCTTTCTCTTTTTTTTTTCTGGAAAACTCTTGCCCAGAAAGATAAGGGTGTTATTGTTAAGTGCCATTGAGTCAGTTCTGACTCATAAGGACCCTGTATAGAGTTTCCAAGGAGTGACTGGTGGCTTTGAATCACCACCCTTGAAGTTCAAACTGACCTGTGGTCCACAACATTCTTCTGCAGCGCCACACCAGGACTTGCAAATAATTGTTTTGTTTTATTTTTACCGTAGAATCTCCCACAAAATCCATTTACCCGAACAATAAACTTCATCCAGTCCTTTTCAGGACAATAGATGTCTCAACAGGAAAACTCAATTCTTACCTAACTACTCTTTAAAATGTCTCAAAATGCTCCCCAGGAGCCTGGTCTGGGCCATCAATCCTAAACAGTTATAGCCTGAACTTTATCCAATGCAAAAGAGTCCTACACTGAAATTTCACTTACTTACGACCCTACATCTAAATCCTATAAAATTCTGTCCCTGGATCCCCCTCTTCTGAGACTCTAGGTATGTCAAGGGGATGTTCTCCTTAATCCAGTCAGTATTATACTCAACTTTCCTTGATCAATAGGTTCTTCTGTTTGTTTTCTGGGAATCTCAAGAGTTAACACTTCACTTTCTTTCCCTACCCTAGAGTGTAGTTTTGAGTAAGTTACATTGCCAAGTGTCCCTAGAAATTAAATCAGTACAATAATACTTGTCACAAGTCTTCTTCACAAAGTCTTAGGAAGAATAGAGTATGCTGCAATTTTCTACACTTTCCATTCAAGGATCTCAAAGCGTTTTATTTCTGCAAAGTGCAAATATATTACAAGATTAATAGCATTGCCTCTGAAAGTGGAGGAGAAAAGGATTTCACAACTCCAAGTACTGTCTGTCAACACTCTCTAAATGCAACGACTTTATCATACCAGTACATAAGGGTAACACAATGGGAAGAATTGGATGAAAATTAAGACTGTTAAAATTGCTGCTAGTTTCCTAATTAAGTATTAAATAATGCCTCCCAACTGCTGATTTCTTTATTTTACTTCATTAGAAAATCACACATGGATGGATTCATAATTACACCTAAATTACAAGCACTTGTTTATTAATGTTACCAAACTGAGGAGCATTACAACTGTCTGTGATATGTCAATTTCAAAATGCTGTGAAGCAAACTGTTACTGTTAATTAAACCTTTCACATTTTGGATTCTAAATGGAACTAATGCTTTTATAGTCTTGGAACATTCTTTCCTTATGCTTTATAAAAAGATGGGAAAAGTCCACCTACTGTGCATTACCTAACACAAGAGTATATAGAAAGCAGAAAATTGGTATTCATATTTTTTGAAAAGGATAATAAACCAAGCTGCATTCGATTTCAATAAGATTATATTATCCTAAAGATCAGTATCAGAATTTCTCTGCAAGAAAAAAAATATAATGTTTCTTTTGGATCTGTTCCTTTCCAATTCTTCTTGTCTGGATATTCCAGAGGCAAAGTAATACTTTAGAGCTAGTTTGCTGATTCTTTGTAGAAAGACTCTAGTTACTGAATTTCAAACTATCCATGCATATAAGGAGTGTATAGTGCTTATGAGTTGGGATGCTAACCTCAAGGTCAGCAATTCAAAAGTACCAGCTGTTCTGCAGGAGAAAAATGAGGCTTTCTGCTCCAGTAAAGATTTACAGCCTCTGAAACCCTGTTCAGGTTCCCTATGAGTTGAAACCACCTCCTCCGCATACAACCACCACTAGCATAATTCAAAAGATGCAATTTGACATTTGAATAAGACTGAACTTACTGGGCAATATAGGGGAAAGATTTAGGAACATGTGAGGTCTACTATGAACTTGAGATAATTGCTTTATCCCTGTCAAAATTTACTGAAACTGGATTTGTAATCATCAAAGTGGGTCCTACAGGAAATAATTTTGTAGTCTATGGCTGTGTGCCGTGGAGTCGGTTACAACTCATAGTGACCCTGTACAGGGTTTTCGAGGCTGTAAATGTTTACGGGAGCAGAAAGCCTCATCTTTCTCCCACAAAACATCTGGTCGTTTCGAACTGCTGACCTTGCAATTAGCAGCCCAATACGTAATCACTATGCTACCAGAACTCCTTTTGTAGCATGTTGTTGTTAAGTGCCATCGAGTCGGTTCCGACCCATAGAGACTCTGAACAGGGTTTCTGAGGTTGTAAATCTTTATGGGAGCAGAACACTTCATCTTTCTCCTGCAAAACAGCTGGTCATTTCGAACTGCTGACCTAGCGGTCCACAGCCCGATTCGTAACCACTACGCTACCAGAGCTCCTTGTAGTCAGTCACAGGACCGTTCTAATTTGTACTAACTGACTAAAACAAGTAATGATAAATTATAAAAGTGTTAATTGGAGAAATAAACAATATGATTATTAAGACTCCAAGGCAATGAATTAAACCAAGTGTCTTCATTGTACAAAGAACAATGCCCTTCAACAGTGGTCAGAATGCATCCTAGCAACATAATTAGCTCTTTACTAAGAACAAAGAAAATGTACTAATTGAAGTAAATAACTTCTCATACCTTGTTTCCTATTCTGTTCTTGATTCTACTACTAATTTGTAGCACTAGTATATCACTATTCTACCTTAGTAATTCCACTCTTCCTATTACATTAAAAGGAAGTATCATGGGATATTTGTCAAGAAAAGCAAAGATCTGAACTAAGTTAAGTAATGTTAATTTAACTCAAATTTGAGGTCAATAAAAAAGGAGAAGGTAAATGTCAAATACAGTCCAAACGTCCCTTACCTACCAACACCAGATTTCATAAAATGTTGCTTGTTCTTTACATAGTCTCCAGACACCAGTCTTGAAATTCTTTTAACGAAGTATTGTCAAAGCCCATCCACAGAGCAACAGTGATGATGTTCCCCCTCTTTCCATTTGTGCCCTATGCACCTCTCCCTGCTTCCACAGTGGAATGATTTCAAAACCAAATAAAGGCAGGGGGTGGTGGGGGGTGTATATCTGGTGCCTTATCTCTCCCACCCAGCTCCTTCCCCTAAGTATCTGCCCACTTTTTCTTGCTACAGAAAAGAAAAGGTAAGTTACCAATTGCCTTCAAGTCGAGTCCAACTCATGGCAATCCCATGTGTGTCAGAGAAGAGCTGTGTTTCATAAGGCTGTTATTGTTGTTGTTAAGTGCTGTTGAGTCGGTTCCAACCTATAGAGACCCTGTATAGATAGGATTTCCAAGGAGCAGTTGGTGAGCTTGAACCACCGACTTTGCAGCTCAAACGGCTTTGCAGTCTGGCACATTAACCCACAGCATCACACCAGGACTCCATAAGGTTATTATTACTGGCTGCTTTTTGGGAAGTAGATTACCAAGCCTTTCTTCCTAGGTGTCTCTGGATGGAACTGAACTTTCAACCTTTCAGTCTGCAGCAGAGCAGGTTAACTGTTTGCAGTACCCAGTAACTCCAAAGAGAAACCAACACCAAATCTGTACTCTTCAAGTTGATTCCAACTCCTGCAGCCATGTGTTTGGGTAGATCTGCTCCATCCGGTTTCCTGTTGTAATCTTTACAGAAACAGATGATCAGATATTTTCTTCCACAGAACATTTTAGGTTAGTAAACTAAACCCTGTAAAAATGCCACCATCAATTCCTCCTTAGTTCCACACCCACCCACCTTGGAATTGTGAATCTACTACTGGACACAACATAAAAATATACTATCAGAGATCATACAGTGAAATATTCATCTCTATTAAAGAAATGTTATTCATTGGATAGATATATATTAAGAATATATGTATACTGTTGTTGTTAAGTGCCATCGAATCAGTTCAGACTCATAATGACCCTATATAGGTTTTCCAATATAGGGTCTGGTGAATTTGAACCACCTGCCTTGCGGTTCAAACTACCTCATGGTCCCAGTAGTCCTGGTGTGGGTGCTGCAGGATAATGTGCTGGACCACAAGGTTGTTTGAACTGCACCACAAGGTCGGTAGTTCAAACTTACCAGCCGCTCATCAGAAACCTTATACAGGGGCTCTATGAGTCGGAATCAACTTGATGGCACTGAACAACACACTCACACAAATATATATATTTCTTTTCGCCCCACCCCTGAGTATTTGGAGTCCTGTTGTGGTTCTGTAGGATGAGCACTGGACCACAAGGTCAATTTGAACTGCAAGATCAGCAGTTCAAACTCACCAGCCACTCCTCAGAATCCCTTTACTGGGACACTATGAGTCAGAGCCCACTCAATGGCACTTTAAAACAACAACAAAGAACCTAGGACCAAACAACTTAGCTATTAAAACCTGCCCTTAAATCTTACCAAAGGTGTTTCCTTGGTGGCCATTCTTAGCATTCCTTTCAGCAAAATGAAAATGCAGCTCAGAGAAAAGCAAAGCCCTCATTTACAAATTAGCTCCCTTGCAGTTAATATATTGTTGCTAGGATTTAATGCCCTCATTATCTTTCATTATTTACAGCCAATGTATTAATATCCCATGAAATGTTTCTTCAGAATCATTCTGAAAATGATTTTAATCTTCCTATTTAGCCTGTTCTAAACTCAACCACTTTGCTGTAATGAACCTGCTCCCCTAATTAACTGTTCATGGGGCGCCCACACAACACTGCAAGGAGGTTATTACTGATGTGAAGTGTTCAGATGGCCCTTGTGGGGGGTCAGGCTGCCAGCAGGCTCAGCAGTCACTGTCCCATCAATTTCTTCATAACCTTGAGCTTGGATTCTGAATAGCAATATCTCCTAACAGGTACTGTAAAACCTGCTCACGTGAATATCTACATGTCCCCAATGGAATCCTTTCATTTCATGTCCATGGCTACAATAGTCAAGACTAGAAATGTGTTTATTAAATCAAACTGCTTTTATTGGCATACATTCAAAGAAACCACCACTGTGCAGGCACTGGAGATTGAAGGGTATATAAATCACAGTTACAGGTCTCAAAAGCTCACAATCAGAGGAAATTCCACAGGAAACTGACTTCTAACAAAAGATGTAAATGAAAGTTTCAGGTTCACAAAATTACCATAAAATACTACAAGATTCATGTCCAAATAAATAGATTAAGCAATTCAGATTAGTAAAATGTCACTGTGGATTAAAATGAGCTGGGAAGGTTTTTCCACTTTAAGGATGTTTAGGCAAAAACTTGATGAAAGGGTGGGAGTTGGTAATGGGGGAGGGCCAGTCATTTAATGAGTGCCTATTATGGGTCATTAAATGTGAAAGTGAAGAGGACTTAAAACATTTACT
>NW_006408520.1:5760821-5764137 GCF_000296735.1 Chrysochloris asiatica
GAGGAAGAACCAGTAACTGGAAAATATGGCCTTGATAATAGAAATAATGCTGCAGATGGCACAATAGAATTTTGTAAGAACAATGACTTATTCATTGCAAATATCTTTTTTGAACAACATAAAACAAGTATACACATGGACCTCACCATATGGAATACACAGAAATCAAATTGACTACATTTGTAAAAAGAGGTAGTGGAAAAGCTCCATATCATCATCCAAAACAAAACCAGAGACAGACTGTGGAACAGACCACCAGTTGCTTACATGCAATTTCAGGCTGAAGATGAAGAAAATTGAAATAAGTCCATAATAGCAAAAATATGAACTTGAACATATCCCACCTGAGTTTGGATATCATCTCAAGAGCCGACGTGATGTATTAAATACTAATGACTGAAGACCAGAGAGTTGTGGGATGACATCAATATCATCATATAGGAAGAAAGCAAAAGGTCATTAATAAGACAAGAGAGTAGGAGAAGACGAACATGGATTTCAAGAGACTGAAACTTGCTCTCCAGTATAAAAATGCTAAAACAAATAGAAGAAATGAGGAGGTAAGAGGGCTGAACAGAAAATTTCAAAGGGCAGCTCAAGAAGACAAAGTCTAATATTAATAATGAAATGTACAAAGAACTGGAGTTAAAAAACCAAAAGGAAGAACATGCTCACTATTTATAAAGCTGAAATAACTTTAGAAAAATCCAAACCTTGATTTGCAACATATAAGGATTTCTTGGCACAGATAAGTGAACTATTCCAGTGCTACATCAGTTTGTTGAAAGATACCAATTTGTATTGCATCAATTCCTGAAGTCTTGTTTTTCACCAATGTCTTCAGTGCAGCTTGCACTTCTTCCTTCACTACCATTGGTTCTTGATCATATGCTTACCTCTTGAAATTGTTGAGCATCAACTGATTCTTTGTGGTACAGTGATTCTGTGTATTCTTTCCATCTTCTTTTGATGCTTTCTGCATCATGTGATATTTTGCCCATAGAATCTTTAATATTTACTTGTCAAGGCTTAAATTTTTCTTAAGTTCTTTGAACTTAAGCAATGTTGAGTGTTTTCTTCCCTTTGGGTTTTCTAACTCCAGTTCTTTACACATTTCATTATTATACTTTATAATAAGCTGCTCTTGTTGTTACGTGCCATCGAGTCAGTTCCCATCAATAGCAACCCTATATAGGGTTTTTGAGGAGTGGCTGGTGCTGACCTTGCTTTTCAAATGACTTTGCATTCCAGTTCTTTAACCCACAGCACCACAGCAGGACTCCAAAAAGGCTACTTGAATGATATTCTGATACATTTAAATAAGATCTCAGTATTTAGGATCTCCAATTTGTTCAATTTAGAATATAGAAAAGGGTTACAGTATTGAACAATGGGAATAAAACACTAAAATTCTCTTTCTTGGTTGAGGTTTTACATTTTAATATATGGGATACCAAGTTCTGTTAATTATGGGAGTTGTTTTCCTTTACACAAAAGATCAAGAAGAAAATGAACTTCAAAATAGACATTGGATTTGGTGCCCACAATGGTATAACAGAAGGTACCTGTAGAAAAATCAGGAGGAAGAAGCCTGTCTTAAGTGGAGGAGTCAGATACTCCAAATCCCCATACATGTATATGTACTGGTATTGTTGTTGTTAGGTGCAATCAAGTTGGTACCGACTCATAGTGACCCTATGCACAACAGAACAAAACAATGCCTCATCCTGGGCCAACATTGCAATTGTTGCCATGCTTGAGCCCATTGATGCTGCCACGTTGTCACTCTATCTTGCTGGGGGTCTTCCTCTTTTTTTCTGACCCTCCACTTTACCAAACATGATATCCTTCTCCAGTGACTGGACCCTCCTGACAAGTATGAGAGGTGCAGAGTTATATATTCATATGTACATAAACATAAAAGGGTATGTATTAGTTTGTTGAATAAGTCATGGAATGGGAGGGTAAGAACCAAGAAAAGAAAGGACATATAAAGAAAAAGAACAAAATTTCAAATTCATGGAATGTATACTTTCTGCAGCTAGATAAACCCTCCAAGCTATTGCCCTGAGATCATCTTAAAATCTTAAATCAAAACTCTCCCCTACAGTCTTCTTCAAATCAAAATAGTTGGTTTAGCTAATAAAGAATATTTGCCTTGAGCATTACGCTCTCTTAAAACATATTTATATGAAGTAAAATTGACAACAGCAATTGAAAGATTAGAGTAGAACTTTGCTATTGCTATTGTTAAGTGTCTTTGAGCTGTTTCACACTCATAACGACCCTGTCTAGGGTTTCCAAGGCATGAATGATGAATTTGAACCTCTAATCTTGTGGTTCAAACTGATCGTGTGGTCCAGTGTATTATCCCAGTGCCACACCAGAACTGGAATCTTAGGGGTAGGGAATTTATGTTAATGAGGGAGGAATAACTAAAAAAAAGAAGCTGAGAATGATTACTTTCAGAAATGACACAAACTTTCCCAAGAAGAATTTTCTCACATTTAATAAAATTTCAAATATGCAAGAAAAGAAAAAAGATTACACTAAAAAGGTATCTGTGGAGAACAAACAAGATGGCAGATATGGTAAAAGTGCAATGAGGACCTCCATCAGCAACAACACAGAATACCAGACCAAGCAAGTTGAGGGGATGTCCCACAACTCTGAGCCACGTGTAAAGGAATATTTAGAAAGTTGCAAGCCTTACAGCCAGTGGAATTTGTAGCAGAAGCAAGAAATCCAGTGCTTTCTAATCCAAGTTGCTTGGCTGCTCCTGGAGCACCCATCTTGGGTGAGACAGAGTGGGGAAAGGATCAGAGCAGCCACAGATGCCTGACAGAACTTCAGAGATAAAGGTGTGGACATACTGTTTTTTGTATCTGTTCATTAATCTCTCGCTGGCTGCACACCTCCATTCTGGTGACTAGAGGGAGTGTCTGACTGAGTGGACAACACACCCCCACCTCCAGAAGGTTCTATTACACATGCACACAGATCTTCACGAAATTTAAAGGAACTGTTACCACTTAAGACCAAATGGCAGCGCAAAATGGCCACAGCCATCCCTAAACAGATTATCACTAAGAAAAAGGCCTGAATGGGGGTTGTGGAGTGAGACAAGCAGACTAAAAAGGAAACAGGCCACAAATTAAATCCTGAGTTAGGTCATAAAGACCAAGAGTGGCAGCTTGAAATTTCTCAGGAAGAAGAGTGAAAAGGGAAGCCTGAACACATCTTCCTGGAGGCGATCAGAAAGCCTTAAAAAAAATGCTAAAACAAATACCCATCTAAGTATTAAAGCTACAGCTAA
>NW_006408520.1:5765354-5791560 GCF_000296735.1 Chrysochloris asiatica
GGAGGTCAGTCTATGATCAAAACAATTACAATGTGAAAGAAGGTAAACACATAGAAACAGAGATCCAGGTGAGGAGGTCAGGTAGATTACAGGATAAAATAGACTGTTTCAAATGGAGGAAAAGTTAATAAAATATAAGGTAACCACAATGGTGGGGTTGGGGTGGGGAGTTTAGGAGTAGGTGGAGGTGGAGGGAGGCAATGGTAGAGCACAGGGTAAGGGCAGACACATCATAGTTCTGGTGTTGAGGAGGGCAATACAAGAAGGGGAAAGAGGTAGAAGAACAAGGGAGATAGGGGAACACTGAGACAGGTTTGCATGGACTAAGTGGGATAGAGGTAAATAGTGATGCATGCTCAACCTTGAAACAACAGGGCTCTGTGATATAGAGATCTAGGTATAGTTTGAAGAGGGAAAATAATACTAAGATGCTTGACTGTCTGATGAATATTAGTTTCCATTGCCTACTATTGTAAAATAGACACTTGAGTGGAATACAAAGGAATGTTGGGAAACATGAGTACAGAAAACTTATAAGCCTGTCTTCAGCCTATAACTGATTGGAATACCTAAAAGGGGTTCTTGCCCAGTGAAACAGGCCTCTTGCAGAGCCTTTGCAGAGTATAGGACCTTAGGTAGAATCCTGACTTCCATCCAGAACCTTCTGAGGTGGGACATTCCCACTAGAAAGGGCAAGCAGACCAGCCTGGAGCAGCTAGAGTGACAGAAGATACATTTTCAAAGAAAGATCATCAGGAAAATCCCCCCAAAAATGCCAATATGACTGGCTACTATAAGAATAAGCAAGCTGTTCTCAGGGAAGCCATCATGGCAAGCAAGCAAGTTCCTTCAGGAAAAAAAAACCCTCTAAGACTGAAACTCAAAGGGAACACATGAGAAGGCATGTAATATTGCTGGTGACTACATTGGTCTACTGGTGAGTGGAAGAGGCAGAAAGGCAGCAATGAAGAAATGGACTGAGTTCAACCACCATAGACTCCTGTTGACCTGGAGATGAGAGAGAGAAGAGGAAGGGCTGATTGGTCCAAAGTGTGCTGAGAATTGGGGACTCCTGAGACTATGGTCAAGGATATAGGCACAGAGGGCTAGAGCTGAGAATGAAGAAGCATTCAGCTGATATGAAGTGAGGGGAGATGCACAAGAACACCCAACTTTTAGATAGTACCCATTTGACCTAGCCTTGATGGCTTGATAATCAGAACTCAACCAGAAGAAGATAAAAAAAAAAAAAATTTTTTTTTGATAAAGGAAACAAGGGTAAATTGCTACAATTTGATGAACCTGACCTATACTCATGGAGGTAGTAACTCTAAATACCAACAGAGAGTGAAGGAGTCTTCACATCAAGTATCAATGCTAGCCAATCTGTACACAGTATATTTACACATATAATGATATGTGTAAGAAAAGACAAGACATAAAAAGGCATCAAAAAATATGGAGACCACTCTGCCACAACGGCAGAGTGTGCCACAATGGCACAATTATTTTCTTGGTCATAGATAGGGAGGGAAACCTAGACACTGGCTACCTAAAATGAGGGAGCAATAAAGGTATGAATTGTCTGGCTTTTAAGGTATCAAAAGGCTGTTTAGTTTCAGAGTGTGCAGGGCAAGGTAGGATCCCCACTGAATAGTTTTTATCTTGTCTTGACAGGTCTGGTGAAAGGAGATGGGGATAAGATTCTTATGATTCAATAGTGAGTAACTATTATCATGACTAATGATGACTGTCACAACTGTAAAGGTAAAAGTTTTGTAGCAAAAAGGGAGAGTAGTTAATCTTACAGTCCAGGAACAAAAGACACTAGGACCATCAAGGAAGAAGAGCACAAGCAGAATGCAGGACCCTATCCAGAGAAGCAGTGACACCAGAGGTGGAGACAGATATGGGGACATGGAGAGGGGGAGTGGCTGAGGATTCTAGATTCATGGGAAGAGAGGGACAAAGAGATAGTGGCCAGGTGGCAGACTTGCAGCATGTGCCCTTTGGTGGTGTAAATTATTTTATATGCCTGAGTGTTTAAAAAAAAATAAAGAGGTAAAGTGGCTAGAGAGAAATACTGTTAACTGATGGTATATGGAGGGGATTGTAATCATTATAATGAAATAAGTTGTATGATTTGTTGAATGTGAAGTTGTATTACTGATGATCTGCCCTGTAAACTTTCACTCAATCCACAATAAAACTTTAAAAAGAAAAGAAAAGAAATAAAAAGGCATCTATGATATTATTGTGTTTATGAATTTAAGAATATTCATATACTCATAAACATTTATAAAATTAAATCAATGTCTAGGATATTGATCCTCTGTGCTTCATTTCATTTTTGATAGCTTTCAATTTTCTTAGATTCAAACTTCATACATTCCACATTCTGATTATTAGTGGATGTTTACAGATGTTTCTTCTTATTTTGAATTATAGATAGTGGCTATACACTAGTTTGCGAGCTATAAACAATAGCAAAATAGGGACATGTTAGATAAAATGAAGGTTTTAGTAATCCAGCAAATTCCATTTCATATCAATTTATGCATATTATGAGGAAGATAGCTTTAATCTCATGTTAATATGCCTTTTTCATTTGAAGAAAAAAGAAGCTGGTGAAAGTTTTAATAAGGAGTCCTGGTTGCACAATGGTAATTGGTAGTTCATACTCACCAGTGGCAAATTTAACAGCTGGAGAGAGACCTGGAAATGTGCTTCCATAAAGTTTATAGTCTAGAAACCCTATGAGGTACATGCAGACTGTTGCATGGTGACACTATGAATTAAAACAACCCAGCCAGAGTGCTTCTTAGAGGCCAAGATGGCCAAACTTCATCTCTCATACTTTAGACATATTGTCAGGAGGGACCAGTCGTGAGAGAAGAGTATCATGTTTGGTAAGGTGGAGGGTCAATGAAAAAAAGGAAGACCCCAACAAGATTGATTGGCACAGCGGCAGCATCGATGGACTGAAGCATGACAACAGTAGTGAGGTGGGCCTGGAATCAGACAGTGTTTCATTCTGCTGTGCATAAAGTCGCTATGGGTCGGTATCAACTCAATGGCACCTAACAAAAACACCAACAAAAATAGCATCCAACAACAACAACAAAAATGCATAATCTTTTTTTAAAAACTATTTTATTTGCTGCATCATTTACATAGAACTGATTTCACACACCTAATACTTAGATTCAAATATTTTAATTTAGTAGGCAAAATGCTTTTAAGTCATAGGGTGCTAGTCATCCTCTCTAACCTAAAAAAGAGATCGTTGGCCTCAATCTCATTTTATGGATAAAAGCCATTCAGTAATTTACTTTGGGTCCTTCAGAGCTTTTAAGCTCCTACCCTTTGCAGAGTCTGTTATGTATTCTTGGAAGAGAGGATTTTCTCCAATTGCAAGTTTTCAAGAAATGCTGCTACTATTAATACATTATTGTTGTTGTTAAGTACCATTGAGTCAGTCCTGACTCATAGTGACCCTGAATAGGGTTTCCAAAGAGTGGTTAATGAGTCTGAACTACCTACCTTGTAGTCCAGTGCTCATCCTACAGTGTCATATAGTTATGAATAAAATGAAGGAAAAAAGATGACTCCTGAGCAGATCTCCAAAACACTGTGATTATATGCAGCTCCAAAGAAAGTTCCTAAGTCACAGGTTCTCCAGCCAAGTGCAGGTCACTTTGCTGTAACTCCAGCCCTCACAGCACCATGAAGCAGTCAGCTTACAGAGTTTCAACACACTTATTCAAGGAGACAAAACTTCAGAATATTAACACAGAAGAAAAGAGAGAGATGCCTAAGTCAAGTCCCTTCCATTTTTCTCCATCTCTTATCTAAACCTTACATCACCTATGAAGGGTCAAGAACTAGTCCCCACTCTGAAAGTCTTGTTTCCACTCTGCCTTCTGGCTGTGTGAGAAACTTTATCTGACAATCAAAAATATGGAGACCACTCTGCCACAATGGCGGGTATTTATTTTGTTTCTGTTGACCAAGAAAATAATTGCCCAAACTTCCTACTGATTTAGTCACTTCTTAGAATAAATACGCACTTTACTATTTAAAACCGCTTTTACACACAGTTGAAAGATAGAATAACCAAATTGGGAACCATTATCCTTATTCAGACTAGAGACAACCCTGATTGTATAACAGGTTTACTACACTTTGTGTTAATATTTAGGTCCTTCCAAAGATATTCAGCCCTCATACTGGAAACTATTGACCAGAGCTATTTAAATAATTGAGTAATTATTAGCCTTCCAAAGTTTATATTTGCTATGTTGTTGTTAAGTGCTGTGAAGTCAGTTTCAACTCATAGTGACCCTGTACAGGGCTTCTGAGGAGCGGCTGGTGAGTTTGAACCACCAACCTTGCAGTTTAAACTGATCTTGTGGTCCAGTGATTATCCTATATAACCACACCAGGACTCCTGTAACTATCTCATTTATTAAAATGAGATGTTAGATGGTGCTGCTCTTAAAGGAGTCACATGGAGAGACTGGTGTGTTTGATGTAGACACTGTAGATTACAAATACAGAGATCCTTAACTTGCCTTCATAGCACAACTATATTCTGATGAAGATTGTAGAAAGCAATTGCTTAAAGGGCAGAACTCTTGTTTTGTTACTTGCTAGTTTTCCCTTCAAGGAGCTCTGGTAGCGTAGTGGTTACTAATCGGGCTGTGAACCGGAAGGTCAGTAGTTCAAAACTACCAGCTGCTCCGCGGGAGAAAGATGAGGCGATCTGCTCCCGTAAAGATTTACAGCCTCGGAAACCCTATTCAGGGTCGCTATGGGTCGAAACCGACTCGACAGCACTTAACAACAACAACAACAAGTTTTCCCTTCTGAAAGGCCTCATTAAACACAAGAAGTTGAATAGGAGAGTTTAAAGAAATAAATGAGAGGGAGCAACACATTCTTCCACAATCCAAGAGTTCAAGTGAGATTACATGCCAATTCCTGGGGTAATTCTTCTCTCCGTTTAACACTGTGTGGATCACAATGTCATTGTGTTCATACGGAAACTATACCTAGATTAATAATCGGTCATTTGAACAAAACAAAGAAATACTTAGTAGTTTTAAAACAATAAAGCTGTATGTCAGAGTGTATCCTTTCACCCTACTTATTCAACATATACTGAGCAAATAATCTGAGAGCTGGACTATATAAAGAAGAATGTGGCATCAGAATTGGAAGAGAACTCATTAGCAACCTGCTATATGCAAATAATACAATCTTGCTTGCTCACAGAGAAGAGGACTTGAATCACTTACCAAGATGAAGAAGAACAGCACAGCATCAAGATTGGAGGAAGACACATTAACAATTTGGAATATGCAGATAACACAACCTTGTATTCTGAAAGCAAAGAAGACTTGAAGCACTTACTGATGAAGATAAATGACTATAGCTTTCAGTATGGATTACACATCATCATAAAGAAAACAAGACTCCTCATAATCACACCAATAAGCTACATCATAATAAAAGGAGAAAAGACTGAAGTTGTCAATGATTTAACTTTACTTGGATCCACAGTCAACACCTATGCAAGCAGCAGTCAAGAAATCAAATGAAATATTGCATTAGGCAAATCTGCTGCAACTGACCTCTTTAAAGAATTGAAAAACCAAGAAGTCACTTTAAGGACTAAAGTGCACCTAATCTCAGCCATGATATATTTAATTGTCACTAATGCTTGGTGTGGTGCCGTGGGCTAACGTGTCAGACTGCAAAGTCGTTTGAACTGCAAGGTCGGTGGTTCAAGCTCACCAGCTGCTCCTTGAAAACCATACACAGGGTCACTATGGGTCAGAATCGACTCAATGGCACTTAACAACAACAACAATGTTTGCAAAAACTGGACAAAAATTGATGCATTTAGATTATGATGTTGGCAGAAAATACTGAACATGCCATGGACTGCCGGAAGAACAAACAAATTTGTCTTGGAAGAAGATAGAATGCTCCTTAGAAACCAGGATGGGGAGATTTTGTCTCCCATACTTTGGACATGTTGTCAAGAGGGAACAGTTCCTGGAGGAAGACATCAGGCTTGATAAAGTAAACAGTCAGCCAAAAAGAAGAAGACACAAAAAGATGGCCTCTCCCAGTGACGGAAACAATGTGCTCAAATAGTGCCTGTGAAGATGGTGCCAGATTGAGCAGTGTTTCCTTTTGTTTAACACGGGGTTGCTATGAGTCAGAACCAACTAATCAGCAACTAACAACAGCAACAACAGCAGCAGCTGTTAATCCTACTTCTATGTGGCTAGCATGGCAAACAATGGACCAGAAAACTGAATCAAAGAGCCATGACTGATGAAGACAATAAAATCACTGTGTCTATTTGCTTCAGCAATCTACCACACTCTGTACTGTCTCGTAAATTTCTTCCACATGCTGCTGTCCATCACATGGACAGAGTGTATAAATGATATAAAAGCCTTATTTGTCATAGAAACAACAGCCATTTGTGCCACCTTTGTGCAGGCAGTTAAGAGAAAGCTTGCTGCCACTGCTTGCCCAGTTTCCAAGAATCCAGATTGAGAAAGATTGACCAGCTAAACAGAGCCACAGAATTTCTGCCAAATAAACATATCTACACCCTTCAACTGGGCTGTCAACGATTTGCCTGAGATTGAGTTAATTGAACTACAACCTTGGATGTATAAACACTTTGAGAAAGACAGGTTACTCAACCAAAAATTCCCCTCTGGAGTCTAGCGAGATCACTGTAACCTTTTTACACTAGTGCAGTCCTGTGGGGAGCAGCAGGGAGCAGGGCATTAAACCCTCAGCCTGATGGGATCAGTTCTCATCCTTGGAGGATGTAATCATTTGTAAGAGACTATAATTAAGCTGGTGATTAAGGTTAGTATTGGGAAAGGGAATGTCCCAAGGGTGAAGCTGAGCTGCCAGAGATCACACGAACACAGTGCAAGGCCAGGTGGCAGTGGCTTCCCCTGAATTTATGGCCTCTTTAAGACTGCTGCAAAACGGTTTCTCTCATAAATCATGAGGCCAACATGAAATAGTAACCCCCAGGCTTCAGCAGTAGACTCTAAATGCTTGGCAGTCCCTGATAGCTCACCCAACACAGAAAGAGTACTTCTGAGAGACATAACATTGCAACCTCTAATGGATAAGAACACATGTGAAAATGCAGCACCCAAGGGCTCATGAAGAAGCCATTTCTGTTAGTAGATTACTGGAGAATCTCTCTTGCCCTTTATACTGTTTCTTCTTGTCACTATGAGACTGAGAGCGTGTAAGGGTTGCACAGACAGATCTGTGAGCAAGGATTCAAGCCTTGGAGTACAGTGGTGAAGTTAGAGCTGGTATAAGATGTGCAGAAGGCCTGTCACCAAACAAAAAACAAAAAACAGGTTGTCATCAAGTCAATCCCAACTCGCAATAACCCCATGTTTTATAGTGTTTTTCTTGTTGTTGTTAAGTGCCACCAAGTCAGTTCTGACTTAGTATGACCCTATATGTGTATGTGTATATATATATATATATATATAAAGAGAGAGAGAGAGAGAGAGAGCACTGTTGCTTCATAGGATGAGCAATGGACTATACTACAAGTTTGGTGGTTCAAATTCACCAGTCACTCTATGAGAGTAAGATGAGGCTTTCTGCTTCTGCAAACATTTACAGTCTTGGAAACCCTATACAGGGTTACTAAGAGTCAGAATTGACTAGATAGCACTTAACAACAATTCTATAATAAATGGGGTTACTCTGAGTTCCATTATAGAGCAAAATTAGAGTAAAGTAAAACTGTTTTATATGGTTTTCTTGCCAACAGCCTTTATGGAAGCAGATCACCAAGCTGTTCTTTTGCGGTGCCTCTAATGTTGTTGTTAAGTGCCATCGAGTTTATTCCGACCCATAGCGACCCTGTATAGGGCAAGGAGAAACTGGTGAGCTTGAACCACTGACCCTGCAGTTCAAAGGACTTTGCAGTCTGACGCATTAGCCCATAGCAAGAGCAAATAGAGCAAAGTAAAACTGTTTTATATGACTTTCTTGGCAATAGCCTTTATGGAAGCAGATCACCAAGCTTTTATTTTGTGGTGCCTCTTGTGTGCCGTGGAGTCAGTTCCAACTCATAGCGACCCTGTACAGGGTTTCCAAGGCTGTTGATATTTACCAGAGCAGAAAGCCTCATCTTTCTTTCGCAGAGCAGCTGGTAGTTTCGAACTGCTGACCTTGCGGTTCGCAGCCCGATTTGTAACCACTACGCTACCAGAGCTTCTTGTGGTGCCCCTAGGTTGGTTCAAATTGCCAACATTTAGATAAGCCAGTGAGCACAAACCATTGGTGTCACACAGGGTCCTCCTGTCCCCAGCTAGGATGTCAAATTCAAAGGAAAGTCAGACAAAATCAGAAAGCCATGAGAATGAGATCAGGAATCCCACAGGAACAGGAGGTATGAAGGTGCATGTAGGTGAGGACACAGAGATTGCTACAGGTCCCCATAGGCTGGAGATCTATAGAATCCCAGAGAAGACAAGAGACTAGATTTGAGGCATAATCCTGAGGTACTAACCAAATTCATTCAGAATCTTTCCACATGATCCTGCTAGGACAAGAATGAATTATATACCAGATCAGTTGGATTAATTTAGCTGCATCTGATAGAAACTTTGTAAAAAGCACTGGTACAAGTCAAAGGATAGCAGAACAGGGCTGGTATGGTAGGTTTATGATATCCAGCTCCCTTGAGACAGATTCAGCATCATAGCAACTGACAAGCCTCCACAACATCTAGGTGGTGGCTGCACTGGCTGGGAACCAAGCCCAAGATTCTGCTTGGAAGGTGAGGATTCTTCCAATGAGATACCAATGCCTATCAAGTGGAGCTTTTAGACTAAGACAGGCCACATAGAAAGGCCTGCATTCTATTTACAAAAATCATCCAATGAAAACTTTACGAATTACAATGGTCTGATCTATGGTTGATCATGAGGATGGTGCACGATCAGGCATTCCGTTGTACACAGGGTCTCCATAAGTCAGGGGTCAACTCAGTGGGAGCTAACAACAACAACATGGTATTCAGGAACACAGGCTCCTTTCCCTGTTCCATTCCACCTCTAGGCTGTGGGTCTCATCCCCATGATTCACAATGGTTGTAGCCATCACAGCCATATTACAAACAACAAGGTAGAGGGGAAAATGTACTCTCTTTCTGGCGCTATGGATTAATGTGTTGGACTACAATGTTAGTTTGAACCACAGGGTCGGTAGTCAAAGCTCTCCAGCCACTCCGTGGAAACCCTATACGGGGTTTCTGTGAGTAAGAACTAATTTAATGTCACTTAACAGCAACAACAATTCCCTTCTGCAAAGAAGTACCAACCAATCTAGTTATATGACCACACATAGTTATAAGGGACATAGAAAATGTAGTCTTGAAGTTGGATCCATTGGTACTTTGGGAAAAAAAAAAAAAAATATATATATATATATATATATATTATATTATATTATTACTAAGTTAAAAGGGGGATATGTATACTTTTAGGTAACTAGAAGTCTCTACCAGTCAGGGGATTTCTTCATAAATACTCTGACAAGCCCCTTCAAGTGTGTCAATCCTGGTCAATCACTTGACAGAATCTTTGTTCAACACATAGTTGCCCAGTTAGAGCACCTCTTCCCCAGCCATGGAGGGCAGTCTTACCCAGTCCTGGATCCAGTGAGAGGTAAGAAGTTTTAGGAGCACCTGTCTTATAAGGAGAATCCTTGGACAGTAAAAGGTCAGATAGAAAAAAAGAGCTAGAAAGTGGAGTATTTTCTGAGTATCCTCCTGGGATTCTGACAACTAAGACATCTGCATGACAGAGTAAAAGTTAGCTGAGTCTTGGGTGAGCCATACAATCTCCAGATTCTCAAAAGGAGACTTACCATCTGGGTGATTGTTAAGGAGGAAGGGTCCCTGCCCCTACTCAGAAAAGTCACTGCCATGTGAGAAGCAATAAGATGCAAAAGGAAGTCAGTACAATAGCACTGGGGATGCTTATTTATTTAGCAAATGAGGATTTATTAAATTCCTGCCATGTGTCAAAGGGAGCAGTGGTGGTTCTGTGTAAGTTTGGTTCCTGGTCAATGCACCACATCCACAGTTAACACTCATCTGTCAGTCAGTGATGGTTATCACGTTGCTCTGAAGCTGAGCAGGCTTCAACACAGCTTACCGACTAAGACAGACTGGAAAGGCCTAGTCAACTCCTTCTGATAATCAGCCAATGAAAACGTACGAATTACAATGTTCTGTTCCACAACTGCTCGTGCGGATGAGATGGCACAGGACCAGGCAGTGTTTCTTCTGTTGTGCTTGGAGTCACCATGATGGGTGGGAGGAGAGTTTGGCAATTGGAAGGCAGTTAACAAGTGTGTGTCAGTACTCTCCTGAGGATGCAGTGGCAAGAAGCTGGTTTATTTGGCATAAAAATCTAAGTGTCTTAATCCACATTTTGAAAATAAAGGTGGAAGGAAAGTACTTTAATTGTCATCTTGGAAACGAAAATAAAATGGGGGTGAGATATTTTAAGTTCCCTGTTATCCATAAAATGGTGAGAAGCTTCAGAATTTTAGACCTTAGTAAAAAGACTGGCAAAAATAAAAAGCAAACAAACAAAAATCATTTTATTATATCATCATGACAAATCAAGAACAGCTGTAGCATGGTTCACCAGTCTTCTATGTTTTATTTCTTATTATTCTAAAGTCAGGATAGCAACTCTACAGCTACAAAGCATCATTTAAATATATCTTTAGTGCAAACTGGAGACAAACTGGCCCTGAGGAGCAAAACATTACAAGTTCATTGCATTGACTCTATCAGTACAAAACCTTATGCTTTAAATAATTTCATCATTCTTTCTTCCCATCTTTCTTTCACTCAAGGGGAGCACTGGAGCATTTGCCACTTGAATTTGTTGTTTAGAATTGATATATGAGCGTCTCAGTGTAAATTAAGAAATGGTGCCCCTTGGATAGTCTTAAAATTAAAAAACGTGTCTCTGCATCTATAGGCATTTGTTTCTGGCCCATAATACAGATCCCCAAACAATCCCCTTCTCTGACCATCTGGCCAAGAGTAAATGATGCTCTGCACATTTTAAAACTAAAGAAGTCTCATTGTATTATTTAGGGCAATGCAAGCTTTAACTTGTGTTGGGATGAAATTTACAGAACACAACTGCAGATAGGTTTCTAAACAGCATTAATAGCACAAGCAGACACCATAGCAAAGCACTTGATTAGTTCATTCTTTTCAGGATGAGCTATCCTAAAAGAAAGAAATGCCTTTTTTGGGGGGAAGCTCAGACAAATGCAAACCCAGGCTCTCCTGAAAAAACCCCAAGATTTTCTGAAGTGGGTGTGACTCCAGTAAAGGATGAATATTCAGTGTCAGGGAGGAAGAAAAGAGTCAGAAGGAGTAATTGTCCTAATCCTTTCCTACCACTCGAGTCCAGGTATTCGAAATTGATTGGTTTTGGTCCCGGCCTCCTTTCTCGAGCAAAACCCCCACTGTGCGGCAACTAAGGCGGGGAATAACTCCACTACAAGGCATTCCAGGGGAACTGGAGTAGAGGTGAAAGAGACAGCGGCACAAATGCAACACAGTAGATCAAAAGGTGTCCTGGTGCCAGTCTGAATGGGGAAGACGGAAAGGGGTTGGGCTGCTAAGAGGAGCATTTCCCTCTCACACTTGGTTGTGACTACTGCAAAGGGCTGCGTGAGCTCAGCGCAGAATCCCGAGAGCGTCTGCAGCCCGCAGATCTAACGCCTTTGAAGCGGAGGGGCTTGCCTGCGATAAAAAACCTGCCAAGCGAAAGAACAAAGGAAAGACGAGAGGCTCACGTATATCAAAGGAAAGGGGTTTGAAAAAATGCAGCAAAGAAGTGTTCCAGCTTTCGGAATCTGGGAGAACTGATGCAGCCACTGCCACTCTGCCACTGCTACTGTGGCTCTGAGTGTTTCTTTCTCCTTAACTGCCACTTTGATAGTACAGCTTTTTGAAGTCCTTTTTCATGTATTTGTAATTTACTTCTGCAATAGATTACTGTTGTTGGTTGGGTTCAGCTAAGGAGGTAAAGCAAAAGACAGGTCCATTGGTGCCCTCTCCTGGTCAACCTCCGTGGCTGCAGGAAGAAGAGTTAAAAGAGAGCCTGTATTCCCCCATGATTGCTGCATCAACTGTTTATTTACGGGATCGCCAAGAGTTTAAATCGATTCAACGGCAACTAACACACACATACCCTATCTATGGTTCCCAAATGCTAACGCGCACCAGAATCAATTGGAGAGCTTGTTAAAACAAGATAGCTGGGTCCCACCCCTAGAGTTTCTGCTCTGGTAGGTCTAGGGGTGGGGCCTGAGAATTTACATTTTTAAAAGAGGTGTGAGGTGATGCCAGTAAGGGACCCATAAACGTAAGTCTCTGGGTGTGGTCAGATGTCGCTTTACTAAATCAGTGGTCCTTCCTCTAAAGCAGGAAAGGGCCCTGGGAAATGAATACGCTGAGAAAGGTTTCTACTTGTCTATGTGTCATTCAACGCAGTAAATGGTGATACTTGAATGTAAACTAAGGCCAGCCAGCAACAAGGACCTCTCATCTGACTATCTCTGGTAACAAGAGTGCAACCATAACAGCACAGTCAAGCCACAGTTGTGGCAAGCTTTCTCTCTGCCACCAAATGTGCAGGTGTGAGAAGCCAAATCATCATTGTTTCTTTAAGCCATTTTGTGGCTCCTCGTTTCCTCATTACTATCAAATAATAGTAATTGTATGTGTCCTGCAGCCACATCTTGTCACTTCGCCCTTCTTCTCACTTCATGCTGTACACACCTTAAATTATTATAGCTTCATCTCGCTCCCTATTCAATTTTGCAGCTGTGTGTTTTCAACCAGGAATATCCTCTCCTCACCTACTCAGTGGCCACCTGCATCCACTGTCACACTTGTCTGGCTTGTTGAACTTATTCCTGCTCATCCAGATGTTCTCTCTAGAAAGCATCCTATCCCTTCTTCCCTCTCCTAAAACTTCTTAGGCTCTTAGAGCATCCAAAGAAAACCACTACCACAGACATCACAACTCTGCATATCAATAGACTCCTTGAAGACAAGGCCTGTCATTGTTAGGGTCTGAGACCACCACCCAATAAGGAGACCAAGAAACAAAGATAATGCAAAAGCAGGCAGGCTTTATTCAAGCTAGCATGCTAGGGTCGAGTGGCGGCTGGCAGTATAGTGTTCAGCAGTGTTCAGCAGTGTTACAGCAGTGTTACAGCAGTGTTACAGCAGTGTTACTGCATCAGCTCACCAAAGCTCGACCCCAAGCAGTTCACAAACCGCACCTTATATAGGGTTTTGGGACACATCATGGGAGGGGGATATGCAAACTAGGATTACAACTTTTACCCAATGGAGCATTCAGAAACCGCAGGATCCAATAGACTTAAACATAACATCACATAAGTGACCTATAGTACTAAGACTTTTTCCAGTCCTGCCGGCCTCATCTTATCTGTTATCTGTTCTGGCCACCTGGCCTGTGAGTCTTCAACTGTGACAGTTTTACGAGTGTGCTCTTTACCCTGCATTTGTGTCTCTTGAGACATTCTGTTGGGGACTTGCCTAGCCATGCCTGATTGTCCTTATGGCCCCGGCCTGAAGCAGCGATTCTTGCTCTGAGCCCTACTTTCAGCTGTCCACTTTCATTCTCACATCATTTCATCTTTGTACCTAGAATATAGGTAAGTGCTTAAGTACATGAATCTTGAGGGATTGAGTGAAGGAAACTGGAATGGAGGACTTCTATGTCACGGATCCACTTAAATTAAAAAGGTGCAAGAGTAGGTGAGATCAAAGTACATTTGAAGGACACTGTGGAAAAAATATATATTATAATCCTATTTATTATATTTGGGTAACATTTTTTTAATTTCCTGAAGTAAAGACTTTATGATCTCTCTCTTTTTCTTTGGTTACTTCCTGAAGTGAGTAAAGAATTTATGATCACTCTCTTTTTCTTTTCCTAAAGTAGGAATTCACAGCTTAAAATTTTGAACTATCCAACCGGATAAGGGAAAAGATTGTTGGATCAAAACCCTAGCCAATGGGGTGAGACACAGCCTTAAAACTAGCGTAAGGGATTAAAAACCCGAGTGGACTGCCCACTCGGTGTGCTCACTGGCCTGTTCCTGTATGTACAGCTATGCGCACGCACCCTCTTGCAGGAGTAAATTTGGCTTTGTCAAGGTAATTAGTCTCACGAGTGTCTTTTATGTGACATTGGGATTCATTTCTAACAACACCAAACACTACCATTCTCAACTTCCAGGCCATGAAATGAAAGCCACTGCTTCCTGGTAGATCTATCATTACAGGCTCAAGATGATGGAGTCTGGGAATCCCAAAACAAATTGTATTTTTTGAAATGTCATGATTGGGAGGAACCTTACAGTTTTCACAGAGACACCAAAAGGTAACATCAATTGTTCAAGGTCTCAATCTTTTAGTAAAACACCAGTAAGTAGCACAATGGTCTTCAGACTCATTAGCTAGCACTGCTTTTACCCCATTATACATTATATAATACATGTTGTTGTTGTTAAGTGTCATTGAGTCTGTTCCAACCAATAGTGACCCTGTATAGGGTTTCTGAGGAGCCGCTGGTGAGCTTGAACCACCAACCTTACAGTGCAAACTGACTTGGCACCACACCAAGACTTCATCCCTTGTATAATATGGTATAATATGGATAATATCCCATGTATAATATGGGGCCCTGGTGTGGCACTGTGGGTTAATGCGCTGGACTGCAAGCGTGGTTTAAACTGCAAGGTTGGCAGTTCAAATTCATCATCCTCTCCTAGGAAACCTTATACAGGGTCGCTATGAGTCAGAACTGACTCGATGGTACACAACAGCAAATACATGGAAAATAATGAGAGAGACTCCCAACCGGTGTCAGCCATGGCAGTTAAGAAGGTACACTACTTGAAACTCTCTTGGAAAGTAGCTGTGGTCAGCTGTAAGAAGTGCCATTAGCTAACATCTAGTAACTGTTACCACCTATTGTCTATCAGTTTGTCATACTGTAGTGGCTTGTGTTGTTGTGATGCTGGAAGCTATGCCACCAGTATTTAGATTTCAAGAGAGCTTCCAGACTAAGATAGACTAAGAAGAAGACAGACAATTTCTGAAAGGGTAGTTATTGTCTGATATAGTGCTAGAAGATGAGCCCCTTATGTTAGAAGACACTCAAAATATGACTGGAGAAAAGCTGCCTCCTCAAAATAGTGTTGACCTTAATGATGTGAATGGAGCAAGGCTTTCGGGGCCTTCATTTGCTGATGGAACACAATTCAAAATGAGACGAAAGAACTGCAAACATCCATTAATAATCAGAATGCAAAAGGTATGAAGTATGAATCTAGGAATATTGAAAGTCATTGAAAAGGAAATTCAGATTTATACACCAATCACTAAAGTCAATGATGATGAAACTGAAATATTCTACCAACTTCTTCAGTATGAAATTGACCAAACATGCAATCAAGACACATTGATAATTACTGGTAATTGCGATGTGAAAGTTGGAAAAAGAAATAGGAAGCATCCATAGATGGAAAATATAGTATTGGTGATAGAAACAATGCTGTAGATCACATGGTAGAGTTTTGCAAAACAATTTATTTTTTGTAAATACCTGTTTTCAACAACAAAAACTGAAACTATGCATGTGGATCTTACTAGATGGGATACATGGAAATCAAAGTGACTTCATATATGGGAAGAGATGATGGAGAAGCTCAAAATCATTAGCCAACATAAGGTCAGGGGCAGAGTGTGGACTAGATTATCAATTACTCATATGCAAGTTCAGGCTAACGTTGAAAAAAATTAAAATAAGTCCATAAGAGACTATCTCAAGCACAGATTTGATGCATTTGGCACTATTGATTGAAGACCAGAGGAATTGTGGGATGACACCAAGAATATCATACATGAAGAAAGCAAAAGGCCATTAAAAAGACAGGAAAGAAAGAAAATGAAGCCAAAATGGATGTCAGAAGAGACTCTGAAACTTATTCTTTAATGTATGGAAGCTAAAGCAACTGGAAGAAATGATAACATAAAATAGCTAAACAGAAATGTCAAAGGGAAGCTCAAGAAGAGAAAATTATTTATAATGAAAAGTGTTATGATAAAAGCTATTATAATGAAAAGTGCAAAGACCTGGAATCAGAAAACCTAAAAAGAAGAACATAGTCATTGTTTATCAAACTAAAAGAACTGAAGAAAACATTAAAGCCTAGACTTTCGATACTGAAGGATTCAATGAGCAAGATATTGAGTAATGCAGGATGTATCAGGAGAAGATGGAAGGACTACATAGAGTCACTGTACCAAAAAGAATTGGCCAATATTCATAAATTTCAATGGGTACCATACGATTAAAAACAGAGTGTATTGAAGGAAGAAATCCAAGCTGCACTGAAGAAATTGGCGAAAAATACGCCTCCAAGAATTGACAGACTACAAGTTGAAATGTTTCTACAAACTGATGCAAGGCTAGAAGCACTCACTTATCTATTCCAAGAAGAAAACAGCTACCTGACCAGCCAACTAAAATACATCCATATTAGTGCCCATTCCAAAGAAAGATGACCCAACATTTGCAACAGTATATCAACAAGGATCTGCCAGAAATTCAAGATGGATTCAGAAGAGAACAAATGTGGTACTTGGAATTTACTTGATATGACTTTTCTATCTAATGTCTTCTTAATTTCTATTATGTAATTGGGTTGTTATTGTTGTTGTTAGGTGCCATTGAGGATGTAATTGGGAGGGACCATGCAAATAAGGTGTGCAAGACTCTAAGGCTGAAATTGGCTAGTTTTGCCATCCAGCTATGTTTAAAAAGGAGCCCTGGTGTGATGCTGTAGGATAAAGCACTGGACCCCAAGGTCTGTTTGAACCACCAGCTGCTCCTTGGAAACCCTATACAGGGTTACTATGAGTCAGAACTGACTCGATGGCATTTAACAACAACATCTCGGAAGCACAAATGGACGATCCCAGGATTATTAAGAAAGAAGAGCATGAGTGGAGTGTGAGATCCCTACCTAGAAAAGTGATGCCAGCAAAGGCGGTGGCAGAGTCAACTACATGGAACAGCTGCTGTAGGCATCTACGCCCATGGACTGAATAAAGCTGTGTGCCCACAGGCAGGAGGCTGACTTACAGAATGTGTCCTTGGGACATTTACAGATTGACTAAAGGAGCATGGTAATACTTGCCCTAACAGAGCAGAGGTCTGGCACCACATGGCTGAGACAAGAGTGAGGCACACCTGCAGCATGGCAGAGTCATTCCTGACTCGAGAACTTCTCTGTCCTGAGTTGTTTTTTGATACTGAATTGTGTCCTCTTCACTTCCCTAATCAATTCCATAATCATGAGTTTTGTTATGAGTTATGTGTGGTCATTGCAATGGATTGTTGAACCCACATATGAATCAGAGTGCTATGACAGGGTTGGTTGGTATCAGGATAGGATAAAAAGGGGTGTAGGGTGGAGGCATGTCTGACCTCCACTTTATAGAAATCGGCCTTGGGCTGATATTGAGTTTGATTCTCATTCTCCCTTGTGAAGCCAAAAGAAGTTAGACATGGTCCCCACACATTTTTGCAATGTGGATATCATTGCTGGAATCAAATAGATCTTGGTTGAAAACAGAGAATACCAGAAAGATGTCTACCTGTGTTTTATTGACTATGCAAAGGTATTCAACTATGTGTATCATAAAAAAACTATGAGTAGCATTGTGAAGAATAAGAATTCCAGAACACTTAATTAAACTCATGAGGAGCCTGTACATTCACAATAGGCAGTCATTTAAAAAGAATAAGGGAATAATGATTGGTTTGAAATCAGGAAAGGTGTATGCCAGGTTGTATCCTTTCAACATACCTGTTCAGTCTGTACGTTGAGCAAATATTCCAAGAAATTGAACTATGTGAAGAACATGACATCAGGATTGAAGAAAGATCCATCAACAATCTGCAATATGCAAATAACAACCTTGCTTGCTGAAAGTGAAGAGAACTTGAAATACTTACTGATGAAAATCAAAGACTAGGGCCTTCAGATGGATTGTACCTCAATGTAAAAATAACAAAAACCCCTCACAACTGGGCTAATAAATGGCATGATAAAGAGAAAATATTGAAGTTGACAAAGACTTCATTTTGCTTAGATCCACAATCAGTGATCATGTAAGCAGTAGTCAAGATATTAAATGACATATTGCCTTAGGCAAATCTTCTGAAAAAGACCCATTTAAAGTGTTAAAGAGCAAAGGTGTCACTTTGAGGACTAAAGTGTGCCTGATTCAAGCAAGGTATTTTCAATTGCCTTTTATGTATGTGAGGTCAGAGGTTCGAACTCGCCAGCCACTCCTCGGAAACCCTATATAATGTTGTTGAATTGAAACTGACTAGATGGCACTTAACAACAACATATGTATGTGAGAGTTGCAAAGGTTGTAGAAGAACTTATGCATTTGAATGATGATGTTGACAAAGAATATTGAAAGTACCATGGATTGCCAGAAGAGCAAACAAATCTGATTTGGGAAAATACAACCAGAATGCTCATCAGAAGTTAAGATGGTGAGACTTCTCTTATATTTCATACTGTTGTCAGGAAGGACCAGTCTCAGGAGAAGGGCATCATGCTTAGTAAAGTGGTTGTTGTTGTTGTAACGTGCCGTGGAGTCGGTTCTAATTCACAGCGACCCTGTACAGGGTTTCCGAGGCTGTGAATCTTTACAGGAGCAGAAAGACTCATCTTTCTCCCGCGGAACATCTGGTAGTTTCAAACTGCTGACCCTGAGGTTCACGGCCCGATTTGTAACCACTATGCTACCAGAACTCCTTTGGTAAAGTGGAGAGTAGGCCAAAAAGAGGAAGACTCTCAGTGAAATGGATTGATACAGTGGCTGCAACAATGGGCTCAAACAGAACACGTTGGGCTGGAGTAGTTCATCTCACTGAAAGGAGTTACCCCCTGGGTGTGAATTAAAAAGAGACCATTTGCCCTACAAACTGGCTTCACTTGGTACTTTGCCAACTCCCTTAGCCCATCGTTCATTATTGCATACTAATTTGTAATTCCAGATACATGCCTGTCTTTAAATGTGTCCCTGTCTTCCTTTGTACTGTTGATTGTTGTTAAGCGCTGTCAAGTCAGTTCATAGCGACACTATATCGTGTTTAGGAAGAGCTGCTGGTGAATTTGAACTGTTGATTTTATGGTTAGCTGTCTAGTGCTTATACTACAGCAAAGAACTGCTTTAGTATACCTTTAAAACACTGCCTATCATCCTCCATTGACATTTATCGTTCCATCTGACTCTCAAAGACACATTTCTTGGTCAGACCAAACATATGTACTGATACTAGATAGTTATACTAGGTAGTCACTCTATTTTAGCTCTTACTGTCAAAGACAGTTTAAATTTAGGTCCATTTTCTTTGCCTTCAGGCTTTTATAGAACCCTGGGAATCAGAGGGCTGCAAAGAGGGCATCTGATTCATCTACCACCTTTCATCAGGGCCACATTTAAACCTTCCCGACAGACAGAATCTATGTTTAAAAAGAATCCTCAAGATACTGAATGAATAAATGAAGTCATTTCATTAATTGTATGGTGAGTAATGGACATTTCTTCACATAAATCACATTGGCATTGGATGTACTGGCTGTAGAAATCTTGCCGGCACACAAGTGCCACACTTAGGAGTGTAATCTCATCCGGAAGACATTATCAGAAGATAAGTACAAAATGGAACAGAAGTTATAGAGCATTTCCTAGTTTCATAAATGAATCTAACTGACTTTCCAAAGTCCTTCAGTAACTTTTATGGAAACCTGGGAAAAGGAACATCCGTCCTTCTCTAAGCAACTATGATCAAATCTCAGGGTTTTTTTCTGGGAATTCACTGCCAGCAAGGCCACTCATTGCTCACTGACCCAACTGTGCACGTCATGCCATTAACCCCAAATTGGACACTCATTTCCAGGAAATCTATTGAGCTTGAATCATTGTCGCTATAATAAGCAATTTTAAAAGGGGGCATTTGGATTTCTCCTGGATGAAGCCCTTTTGCCTAGTTTTAGAGAACTGTTTGCTAGGCATTAACCTGGGTAATAATTTATTATAGTCTGCACCATGAGTTGGGCTGGGAGGGGGCGAGAGGGTGGTGTCATGAGTGTACTTATAGTACTAAAATTCAATCCCAGCTCAGTCAGCTACTAGATGTGCATCTGCAGGCAAGTTATTTAACCTCCTGGAGACTGTCACAAAAGGAAAGTAATGCCTTGTTATTGTTGTTGTTAGGTGCTATCAGTCAAATCCAACTTACAAAACCCTAAGCACAACAGAACAAAACACTGCCTGGTTTTATGCCATCCTCACAAATGTTACAGTTGAGTTCATTGTTGCTGCCCCTGTGCCAATCCATCTTGGGGGTCTTCTTCTGTTTTGCTGGCCCTACACTTTAGAAAGATGAGGCTTTCTACTCCCGTAAAAGATTTACACCCTCGGAAACCCTGTACAGGGTCGCTATGGGTCGGAACCGACTCGACGGCACTTAACAACAACAACAACACTTTATCAAACATGATGTCCTTCTCCAGGGCTATTTTTGTCATTTCAAACCCCAAGGGAAATATGGTTGTTGTTGTTGTCATTGTTAAGTGTTATCAAGTCAGTTCTGACTCACAGTTACCTTGTATAGCGTTTCTGAGGAGAGGCAAGTGGGTTTGAACTGCTGACCTTGCAATTCAAACCAACCTTGCCACACCAAGACTCCAGGGGAAGTATTAGGTGACATTATTTGCCAAGAAGTACATACAAAAAGTAGTCCTGGTGTGGTGCTGTGTGTTAATGCACTGGACTGTAAAGTCTGTTTGAAATATAAGGTTGGTGGTTCAAGCTCACCAACCATTCTTGAAACCCTATACAGGGTCACTATGGGTTGGAACCGACTCCACACCACTTTACAATAACATACCAAAGTGGAGTTCCCCCACATCAGGATTGTCCCCTCAACTCCAGAAACATAGAGCCATTCGCTTCACCTCATTTCCCAATAGAGACATTTCAGATGTCAGACTGACACCAAGCCCAACAAAAGTGACTTATAAAGACCTTCTGACAAACACACACACAAAAAACCCAACTGACTCCAACCAAAATATATGCACATTGAACTTCTCCAACTCACCGGAATCCTTCAAACACCCATAATCCCATAATCAGGTCCATAATCCAGTAAATGTTTGCACAGTGCCTGCCTGAGGTAAAGCGATAAGATAGGCACAGATATGCATCGTTCATGGGCTCTGTGCCCATGATGTGATGACTGGTTGAGGAGAGGAAACAAGAAAAGGCAGATTCACCCTGAGGGGGAAATGTGCCAAAGGAGAAATTCTGTTTAATAGGGGAGTAGGAAAAATAGTAGGAAGGAAATAAAGTTTGGACTTGATCTTGATTAATGTGTAAAATTTCAAATGGCAGAGGTACGAAGGGGGAATTCCAAATGGAAGGAAGAGTAGGAGTAAATACTAAGTGGATAAAAAACATGGGGCATATGACAGGAATCGTACAACAGGAGTTTTGGATGAATAAAGACTCAGAGCTAGAGATGAAAATTGTTAAGCATATTAAGGACAGAGCTGAGAAAGTGTCAGCATATCTATGAAATGGACAACTAATAGAGGTTTTAGAAAGACAAAGAAGTGAAAGACTGAAGCTGGCTCTCTTAGCAAATTAAGAATACTGTGTAGGGTACATTTGAGAGAAGAGAGAGAGGAATTAAGAAATTATCTACCTAAATTGTCACTGTACCCCACTTGCACTTGCTCAGACTATTGGCAGAGTACGAACTGTGTGAAGTCCTGCTCGGTGTCACTAACTCAGTGGCAGAGCTAGAAACTTCTCAGCAAACCATCCTTTTTTTGGAATCAACAATCACACAAATCAAGGGTTTACTGAAAGATGTGGTGGGCCAATCAATGCTGAGCAAACCACAAGAAGAATCCAGGGCAGGGCAGGCTTTCAGTGGGAAGTAAAATCCCCACTAAAAAACAGTTGTTACAAGACAAAAAAAAAAAAAAAAAAAAGATAATGGAATTTTTTTCTACAAACTTTTAAAGCCCCCTCATATGTTTTGGACACCTACTTAAACATTCCTTCTAGAATTGACAGGTGAAAAGATTTTGGCAATTTAAGGCATAATTTTCCTCTACTGAGTCCTGGTATGGCACTGGCCTGCTAACCCCAAGGTCGGCAATACAAACCCACCAACTGCTCTTTGAAACTCTATAGCTGTTATGTGTCGGAAGTGCCTTGATGGCACACAAATTTCCTCCATGGCCCCTCAGTGGTACAAATGGTGAACTACTTGACTACTAGGTGGTGAGTTGAATCCACACAGAAGTGCCTTGGAAGACAGGTCTGGTGATCTGTTTCTGAAAGTTCACAACCTTAAAAACTCTATGAAACACAGTTCTACTCTGACACATATGGGGCGCCTTGAGTCGGAATCAACTCCACTGAGGAACAGCAGAAGTAATTAGTAAGAAGACCCCTTCCTCAGCCCCTCCTCAACAGTGGATATTCATTTATTAATCCGATAGGCAATAGGGAAAACAACATCTCAAATGGCTGTATTCTCCCTTGCTCTGAGAATCAAGGAGGTTGATGATTTTCTTCACATTGTTAAGCATTTGTTTCATTGTTGTTTGTTGCTTAACTGGCTGGCGCACTTCCTCTCCAGTCTCTGGTGCCCAAAATTTATAATATTAAGGATGCCTGCCTGTCTGCCACTTTTATTCTGAAAATATATATTTCCAAGTCTGAAAAAAAAAAGACTATAATATAATAGAGGAATTGGTATGAGAATGAGAAATGGGGTGTAGTGTCCACAGACCTTGACAAATGATTGGATATGAAAGTGAAAGAGAAAGAAATCAAGAATGAGTCTCAGGCCTTTTTATGATGATGGTTCCAAATGCGAAGAAGGAAACCTCTGCCCCTCCCAAAACTGAAGCCAAAGCAAAGGCATTGAAGTCCAAGAGGGCAATGTTGAAAGGTATCCATGGACACACACACACACACACAAGAAGATTCGCACATCATCCTTCTTCCAATGGCCCAAGGTACTAAGGATCCTCAGAGGAGCACCCCCAGGAGAAACAAGCTTGACCACCAAGTTCCCTCTGACTACTGCTGATTCATCCATGAAGAAGATAGAAGAGAACAACACACTTGTGTTCACTGTGGGTGACAAAGCCAATAAGCACCAGATCAAACAGGTTGTGAAGAAGCTCTATGACACACCTTGTTCAGGCCTGATTAAGAAAAGAAGGTATATTTTTGACTGGCTCCTAACTATGATGCTTTGGATGTTGCCAACAAAATTGGCGTCATCTAACTTGAGTCCTGGAGTCCTGGTGTGGTGCTGTGGGTTAATGTGCTGAACTGCAAAGTCTTTTGAATCGCAAGGTCAAAGGTTCAAGCTCATAGTTACTCCTTGGAAACCCTATACAGGATCGCTATGGGTGGCAATCGACTAGATGGCATGTAACAACAACAACAAATTGAGTCCAGCTGGCTAAGTCTAAATATAAATGTTTTCAATACATAAACAACAAAAAAAAAATGAGTCTCAGATCTTCACCTAGTTGCTTAATGGAACAAACAATGTAGGGAAAATGAAGATTCTGATTCTAGCAGGAAATGATGATTTGGATTCATCCGTCTGAAGGCGTTAGCACAGTATATAACAAAGTCCAGAAGTTGGTGTGGGAGAGAGGACGTCAAGGTAAAATAATTTTGAGTGGATAAATATTGGGAAGAAAAGGATGTTATTCGAGAGAACAGTTTATGAGTCAGGTTGATCCTGACATCGGAAACCTTTAACACCAGGTCCGCCCATCCGGACTCGGTAAGTTAAAGTGTGTCTTATCTTCCCTTTCTGCTTCCTGAGACTTAATCATGGTTTCCTCAGTTGCCTACAGTATCATCAGCTGCCTATAACTTTACAAGATAAAAAGGTATTTTCTCTTTGGGAAGCTGCTGCCCAAGGGCAGAAACTGACTTCCAAACCTACAACGTTTATGTAATGCTTGGCATGAGCACCTCATCACATTTTTTTTTCAAATTTTACTCCAGGTCATTTATTATGTGCCTACTGAATGAAAGGTACAGTCAGAATACAGATAAAGAAATGAATTGTTGTTGTTATGTGCCATGGAGTCGGTTCCGACTCACAGAGACTGTGAATCTTTACGGGAGCAGCGAATCTTTACTTTCCGAGGCTGTGAATCTTTACGGGAACAGACCGTCTCATCTTTCTCCCTCAGAACCGCTGGTAGTTTTGAACTGCCGACATTTAGCTTCGCAGCGCGATTCGTAACCACTACGCTTCCAGAGCTCCTTAAATAGATGAATAGAAACCCACAAATCCTACATGGAGAAAGTCACACACCAACTCTTACATAATAGAAGTACTCTTACATAAAGTCATAGAAGCTTTTTAAGCAGCAAGTCATGTGATCATTCAAGCTTAACTTTTTTAGATATGATTTACTTTATATCTGTCATAGCTAACTCCATCCTTTCCAAGGACATGCAAGAGAAAAGATCGTTTCATTTGTTAATTTTAAAAATATTTATTGTTGAATCCATGCTAAAGAATTATATAGGCACCCACTCTAGTTAAATACTAAAGAGGACATATAGCTGAGAACAGTACAGTAGAGCTACAGCTGAAGATGGAAATGGCAGTCAGTCAAGTTCAGGAGGCAGAGGGCTGGGAGAGTTAAATGAGTGAGAAAATAAGAAAGAAAGAAAAAACTTTTGGGGATAAGGAATATGGAATCTAGGAGAGAGATGCAGCTGGTGCTGACTCATAGCGATCCTGCATAGTGTTTCTAAGGAGCGGTTGATGGGTTTGAACCTTCAACCTTTCAGTTCAAGCTGACTTTGCAATCTAGTGCATTACCCTGCAGAGCTGCATCAGGACACTAGGAGAGAAATTTGTTGTTGTTGCTGTTGTTAAGTACAATCGAGTCAATTCTGACCCATAGCGATCCTGTATAGAGTTTCCAAGGAGCAGCTGGTGAGCTTGAACCACCAACCTTGCAGTTCAAACGGCTTTGCAGTCTGATGCATTAGCCCACAGCGCCACACTAGGACTCTAGGAGAGAGATAAGATACTCTAATTTAGAGGCATGAAACACCAAGACACAGAAAGATTCATATGACAGAGGCCATTTCTGTGTTCTCTCCAAGATTTAGGATATTGCTTTAGGACTTTGGACAAATATATTAAGAAACAATTGATTTGTTATGTTTCTTTATAACCCTTATAGTTATTCATCACATTTTTTCTATTTGGAATTAAAAATGTGAACTCTTTCCTGCCATCTCTGCTTAGCTTCCCAGGTCATTTTAACTTTGGCACTTCCTTGTCCATTACACATGTTGTACATTTTAGGTTACTTGCAGTGTTAAATCTACACAGAGAATGCCAGTATGTCAACACTGCGCAGCAAACCCTCATGAGGAGCTCATTAATAGACAAATAAATAAACAAATATATATTGCTTGCTGTTTGCAAATTCAAGAGCAGTCCTGGGATGTGTCATTGTGCCTCTCTCTCAGAAGGCATCTCTATATCTTCCTCTGGTGATTCTGCTGTTCCCAGGAGCAAGCTTCTCTGCTTCTTTTCCTATGCTGCCCCTGCTGCATTTTGCTTTTACCTTCTACTTGGCACCAGTATTTCTAGAAGTAGAACACTGTATGGACTAGTAACTATCACATAAGGGTTGCTCCCCTGGGATGCAAATGTCTGGGGTACCAGTCCCCACTTTTTTCTCTCTGTGGCAACATAGGAGGGGAAACTCCCTCAAGTTTCCTCAAAATGTGACAAGCACATAGGACTAAGGTACGCCTGACCCAAGCCATGGTATAACCTCATATGGATGTGAAAGCTGGACAGTGAATAAGGAGGATCATAGAAGAATTGATGCCTTTGAATTGTGGTGTTGGAGGAGAATACTGAAAGTGCCATGG
>NW_006408520.1:5792417-5803099 GCF_000296735.1 Chrysochloris asiatica
GCTCCGTGGGAGAAAGATGAGGCTTTCTGCTCCCGTAAAGATTTACAGCCTCGGAAACCCTGTACAGGGTCGCTATGAGTCGGAATTGACTCCACGGCACATAACAACAACAACAACAACATGTATTCAAAACTCTTAAGAAATTCCCCATGTCTCTCAGAATAAAACCAAAGTCCTTACAATAACCTAACAGGCTTGACATAATCTGGCTCTCCCAAAATCTTGTCGTACTACTCTCCTCTAGCCACACTGGAACACACCTAACCTCTCTCCTTGACCTTCCCTTTTTCTTGTTCTGAAACACTCTTCCTCCAGATACCCACAAGGAAAACTACCTCTTCCCTCCACAACATGCTTGTACTTTTATCTTTTTAATGATGCTTACAAAGCTACCCCACTTAAAACTTCCCCCACCTATCCACATATGCCCTGTGTGATATTTTCTAACATACCATGTAATGCATGCTTTTTTTTATGTTTGGAGTCCTTTGTTTTGTTTTACTTTGGGGTTTTGATTTTGTTTTTGATCTGTCTCATTTAGCTAAACTGAAAGTGACATGAGGAAAACTGTACCAACCTCTGGAAGTTAGTAGATGCTCAACAAATACTTGTGTCAATAAATATAACATCGACTTTACATGACAACTAAAGCATTTTCATGAATTTATTAATTTAGAAGAGATTAGATACTATGAAAATTCATCTATAGTCTTGGATTTGGTGCAACGGGTTGAAAAAAAGCTATAAAAAGTACACTGCTGTTTTTCCTTCTAATCATCAATCTGCCCAGAAGGTTATTTATACACAGATATTGATGTGCTATTGTTGTTAGTATCATTAAGGTTGGTTCTGGCTCATAGAGACACTGTATAGGGTTTCCAAGGAGTGGCTGGTGGTTTTGAGCCACCAACCTTGTGGTTAACAGTGCAGTGTTTATCCTACAGTGCCACACCAGGGCTCATTGATGTGCTAGCTTCCATAAATAGGTGTGGGTCAGGTAGTTGGTCTATCCATTTATATGCAGATCACCATGGACCAAATGGGATAAAAAGGCATGGTTCTCACACTCAATAAATTTACATATAGCATGCATGAATTATCCTACCATACTCAGGCGCAAAAAAAGTCATATTATTGTTTCTCTTTTTTTACTGTTTTAAATCAAATTAAATCTGTTCCACCACTCTGAACCAAACACAAGCAAAGATTTTCTGCTATAGATCCCAAGGTGATGGATTTTGGTGACCCTGGCTTTCACACACCCCCATAAGTAATTCTATTAACTCCTGAGATACTTTAAAAGACCACAACATAGGTCCCTGACACAAAGAATTTTCTACCATGAACCTCATGGGTCATCTCTTCTTTTTTTAAATGCCAACACTTAAACCTTAAACCACCTCAATGATCCTGAACTAATATTTATTACTTCAACATGACAAAGGTAGGGGCATGCTTCACAGGACACAGAATCAGATCTTAAAGTCATTTCTTTACCTGATGTAATCTATCTGATAAGACAAAATAGGTTTGGAGCAATTACAACCAAAGAAATTGCATCAATAAAGCCTTTAATTGAATAAATAAATTATCAGATGATATAAAAATAATTGACTCGATGGACTAGGATTTATCAGAGAAGTGCTTCTGAAAGAAGTGGTTCTTGAAGCAAGCTTTGACCTGGTAGTGAGAAGTAGAAACTTTCCAACAAAAGAGGAATGGCTTTCTTTTGGAAACCCTAAACAGGGTCCCTATGAGTCGAAGTGAAGGCTCTATAGCACTTAACAACAGCATCATAAGGAAAGGAGGGGGAAGAGGCCAGTTCAGGAAATTGTGAGTCATATGTTGGGGAGAAGGGTTGGAGGGTCATACTGTGGGATACCACGGTCACCAAGGGGATTCTGCATTGTGGCAGAAAGGCAAATCTAGGGAGGCGAAGGCTCCACTGGAAATCTGGTAACACAAACCAGGCATGACGCAAAACCAGTTTAGATTCTGGGAAAAGAAATAGGGGAATGAAAATGTTCTCATGAAGCATTAGTGGACGAAGACCCACACAAAAGGAAAAGAAGACCAAATACCACAATGAAAAATCCCAAGTGTGGTGTTGGGTGATCCATTCCAACTAAAGCATAAAATTTCATCAGTATTGTGTTTCCCAGAGCTGTTTCAATCACTGAATTCATCAAATCCAATTTCTCCTTTTGGTGGTTAAGAATTTGAAGCCACAGAGACTCGCTGGCACTCAAAACTTAGAGGTCATCCAGTGTTGGACTTTGTAGCCCTTTCTTCTATCTTAGGAGGTCAAAACACTTCCAAAGACACAACACTTTACTAGCAACTAAGGGCACACTTCCAGAAGTAGAAAAGACTGCAACAAACAGAACAAATAGATCAAAAAGGATACTGTCCCCTTTAAAGTATTTTCACTGGGCAGTTATATTCTTATTTTCAGTTGTTAGTGCTCAGGCATGCATATTTGTATTATTCCTGAAACTTGTCCAGTTTTTATACTTTGACGTGGATAATTATGTGAAATAATTACAAGTTCTAGTAGGTTTGGTGATTAAAGTATGTGATCAGACTATGCATAATGGCAATTTTTATAGTAAGAAAGGAAACAGAGTGACTTTTTCATGATGTGGTTCCTTGTGGAGATTGCTTATAGAGAGTGATTGATCCTTTGCTCCATGCCAGGCACTACAGGGGGAGGTGGATGGATTCCATTTCCCCTATTGTCAAAATAGAGTACTTGTTTAAGCAAACAAATTTAATATCAGAAAAAGTAAACTATTAGGACATGCAACAAGAAAGCAAGCCATTAGTTCAATTTGAGGAATAAAGAAAGCCTTCATAGGAAAAGTTATCACTTTGCTAGCCCTTAGGGGATAAATAGAATGTTAATAAACAAAGAAAGGGATGAAAAAGCATTCCAAGCTGAGTAAGAATTACAAAGGGACCTGCAATGTGAAAGAGCAGGGTGAGTTCAAGAATTAACAAGTAGTTCTGTGGTTGGCACCATGGGCACTTGGGAGATGGTGGTGGAAAATGAAGCCAGATCATGCAAGATCATAAATAACAGGCTCGGGATGTCATCGAATCCAGAATCACACTCCTAATCACACTTTCTGAATGAGAACTCTGTTGCAGTAAGTGGGAAGCTTCCCGAGATGACTTCTTTGAAGGACAACACTCACTGGGATGCTAAAGTTCTAGGACTATGTGAAACAAAATCAGTTCCCATCACTTGGTAATCACGTCTGGTGATATCATTTCTCAGTTCAGGAAAAATTTGGCACCAATCTGATAAGAAATCAGTCTTCAGAGCACAAAATGAGTCATCAGCAGACCAAAAAGGAGAAACACTCACTCTTGCTGGGCATTTTGTCATATGAGATTGCTAAGTATAAAGATGAACTCTCCTATAAAGCCCCTAATGGAGTCCTGGTGTGGAGCTAAACACAGTAGGATAAACACTGGACCTTAAGGTTGGTTTGAACCTCAAGGTCAGTTGTTCAAACTCACTAGCCATTCCTCAGAAACCCTATACAGAATCGCTGTGAGTCAGAACAAACTCCATAGTACTAACAATAACAAGAAAGCCCTTTGGGAAACAGTTTCTGGTTCTAGGGAGTCCCAGGGGATGAAGTGGCAGCAATGAAGTTACATAGACTAAGCTTGGGAAAAGAACATCAGAGTGGGATGCAAGGTGCAAGGCAAAGACAATGAAAGAAGTGCAGATTATTCTCCAGCACCAAGACAGGATGGAAGCAATACGGGTGTTAGGGAAACTCTGTAGCTGGTTGGGTCTGGGGGTAACTAAAACCTATGCCAAGGACTCAAGATAAGTATCCATACAACCAAATTTAGTTCCTTTTTATCTTTTTTTTTTTGTGTGTGTGGTTAATACATATGTAACAAAATATTTTCCGTTTTGACACTTTTACATTTACAATTCAGTGACAGTAATATGTTCATCATGTTGTTCATCCACCACCAAATATCCATTTTCCAGATTTTTCCATCACCCATAATAGAAGCTCAGTGACTCCTAAGCACTAAGTATCTCCTTTCCCCTTTCTCTCTCATCTGCCCATAGTAACTGCTAATGAACTTTGATCTCTATAACAGTTAATTCTTAAGGCCACAAGCTCATGGCCCAAAGCTACCAATATAATTCTTTGTCCCAAGAGCTGTGGCTCTTAAATATTAGGGTACAACGGAAGGATCTAGGAGGCTTGTCAAAACACAGAGTGCTGGGCCCCATCCCTGGAATTTCAGATTTAGTAAGTCTGGGATGGACTAAAGCAGGGTTGTTTTTATTGTTGTCAGGTGCCATCGAGTCGAAACCAACTCATAGCGACCCCATGCACAGCAGAACGAAACAATGTCCGATCCTGGGCCAACCTCACTACCGCTGCCACACTTGAGTCCATCAATGCTGCCCCCTGGCCTATCCATCTCATTGGGGGTCTTCCTCTTTTTCTCTGACCCTCCATCTTACCAAGCATGATATCCTTCTCCAGCGACTGATCCCTCCTGACAATATGTCCAAAGTATGAGAGACGAAGTTTAGCCATCTTGACCTCAAAGGAGCACTCTGGCTGAACTTCTTCCAAAACAGATCTATTGGTTCTTTTGGCAGTCCATGGCATTTTTAGTATTCTCTTCCAACACCACAATTCAAAGGTATCAATTCTTCTACAATCTTCCTTATTCACTGTCCAGCTTTCGCATCCATATGAGGTTATTGAAAATACCGAAGCAAGATTGGGAAACCCTTTTTCTGCCAACATTTATATCATCATTCGCAGGCCATACAAAATTATCAATTTAAAATTCAGCCTGCTATATTTGGTCAAAAGTTTAATGAACTCCTCCTAAATGTGATGGCTGGAGTCCTGGTGTGGAACTGTGGATTAATGTGCTGGACTGCAAAGTTGATTTGAACCACAGAGTTGGCAGTTCAAACTCACCAGCAGCTACTAGGGAACCTTATACAGAGTTGCTCTGAGTCAGAACCAACTCAACAGCACTTAACAACAATAACAATGTGATGGCTGGAGTCCTGATGTGGTGCTGCTAGTTAATGCGCTGGACTGACATCTTAGTTTGAACTTCAAGTTCAAACAGTGGTTCAAACTCACCAGCCACTCCTTGGAAACCCTACCCAGGGTCTCTATGAGTCGAAATTGATTTGAACCCACTAAACAACAACAATGTGATGGCTAGAAATGCGGTTGCCTTGGCAGGGCCAGACCAAATGATTTGGCAGAGAATCCTGGTGTGATAGTCTAGTTGTTATGAATCGGACTGTGAACCTTAAGGTCAGCAGTTCAAAACTACCAGCTGTTCCTCAGGAGAAAGCTGAGGCTTTCTGCTCCCGTAAAAATTTATAGCCTCGGAAAACCTGTACAGGGTCACTATGAGTCAGAACCAACTCCACGGCACATCACCACCATCACCACCACCACCACCTGGTGTGGCACTGTAGGATAAAGCACTGGACCACAAGATCGGTTTGAATTACAAGGTCAGTGGTTCAAATTCACCAGCCACTTCTTGGAAGCACTATCCAAGGTCCCTATGAGTCAGAACCAACAAGAACAACCCCACCCCTGGACTAAAGTATTTGTATTTCTCAAGTCTTACCAGGCAGTGATGAAGTTGCTGGTCTGATAGCCACACCATTGACCTAGAATTGAGGGGCCAAGGAGTTGAGGTGAAGACTTCTCTAAATGAATCTGAAAAGAACTGAAAAGGGTAGGGGCTGATAGTTTCCAGACCACTCTACCTGAAGGAGTTCTGTATACTCAGGAGGCTGATAAACATCAAAATAAAGACAGTTATAATGCAACAGACAGTGAGGGGAGGGAGAGAAAGAAAGTTTGAAGGAAGGAGTTAGAGAAGGAATATGGCCATTTGCCCAAAAGATAACCCTGGAACTGAATCACTGGTCAGTCACTCAGAATCAACAACCCTATTCTCACCTACTGCCCTGCAGAATCATCTAGGGAGCTTTCTAAATATACTAGGCACTTGGCTTTATCCCCAGATAAATGTAATCAGAATCCCTGCATTTGAGTCCCTGATAATGGGAGTTTCTGAAAAGTCTCAAAGAATTATATTTGGCTCATAATTTGGCTCAAAGCCACTGATCTAAAATTAATCTGATTCTAGTCCCGGTGTGGTGCTGTGGGTTAATGCACCAGACTGTAAAGCTGTTTGAACTGCAAGGTCAGCAGTTCAAGCTCACCAGCTGTTCCTGGGAAACCCTATACAGGGTCACTATGGGTCAAAACCAACTTGACAGCACTTAACAACAGCAATTGAAAAAAAGAAAGAAAAGAAAAACCAAAACTCTAATTGGAGACCTGTGGAATGAAAAGTTCATCTCTAGTTGGCTTACCACTTAGTCGTTTCTAAGATGACCATTCTCACATTCTTGTTTTGTTCTTCCCCGTCATTCACATTCATTTTGCTGCTGTGCACTGTGCCTGATAAGTTTATTTGCTGTGCTTTGCAATGTTCAACAGCCAAATAACCTTATAGATGTAAACATTGAAACAAGATATTCACTTTCTTCCTGTCTTTCTGAGGCCTGACAGCAGGAGCAAGCTCAAATGATTTTTGTACCTGTATAGCCACAATTCAATGGATCACTCATTTTATATCAAGTCAAAAATGTGAATTTTAGAGTTGTGAAATACCCTACTAAAAAAGGACTATTTATAGATCAACCAGCAAAATACATAGATCGGTTGTTGGTGCTGTTCAGTTATTGTTGGATGCCATCTAGTCAGTTCTGACTCACAGCAACCCTATGTGCAAGAGTAGAATTTCCCTACGGTTTTCTTTGCTGTAATCTTATGGCTTTTCTTTTGTTCTGAGCTGCCAACTTTTCAGTTAGCAGCTGAGCACTTAACCACTTTGCCACCAGGGCTCCTTAGTTAGGTAGAAGAGTGATTGTTAGGTAGATAGATAGAAAGATAGATAGAAAGATAGATAGATAGATAGATAGATAGATAGATAGATAGATAGATAGATAGATAGATAGGATCACAGTATAAAATTTTTAAATTAAATGTTAGATGAAATTCCAATATAAAATAGACAAAAAGTGGCTGAGGGAAGAGTAGCTTCTGGAATTGCCTAGAGCCAATATCACACTGGCTAGAAAAGATAGCTAATCTGTGGCCAGGGCCTACAGGAATCCCCACTGGCAGAGGTCCAAGACCACATGCATATAAAAGGGGGCAGTCTAAGGGAGAAGAAAAGATTGAACTTGAGTGTTTTAAAAGGTTTATGTGTTTGACTCCTTTGTAGACACTGGTTTCTCCTGCCTATGATTGTAAAATGGAATCCTAGTGTGGTGCTGTAGGATAAACACTCACCACAAGGAAGGTCAGTTTGAAATGGCAAGATTAACAGTTCAAACTCAGCAGTCACACCTTGGAAACTCTGTACTGGGTCACTTTGAGTTGCAACTGACTCCACCAAGGCTCTTAATAATAACAACAAAGAACAGTGTGTATGATACATTACTATTTGTGTTAACAAAAGAATGGAATACTATCTTCTAGAAAGTTATGCAGGAGACTGACTTTGCTTTCCTCAAGGACTGGAAATTTGGATCAGATTAGTGAAGAGACTTCATTGTACATTTTTTGTACCTCTGGAATCCTGAACATTGCATATGGATCACCTATGCAAAAATAGTGAAATTAATAATTATTATTTGTTTTGAAATGACTCTGATTGAAGTAGCCTGGATCTTTCCTTGTCCACTCTGTCCCTCACCCCAACATTCCCCCTTCCTGACCAGACCCATTATGACTTCGAATCCTATGAGGATCCTAAGAAGAATCCTCAGACCTTGTGAGATAGAGTTGAAGAGCTACTAAAACTTTTCAACCACTGTATTTTAACAGTTAGAAATGATGTTGGCGTTCTAGTGTTCAATGGCTCTTAACAACAGAACTGATGCTTGGAGAAGCCAAGTAATTCACTCTAAGTCACATGTTGTTGTTGTTAAGTTCTGTGGCGTTTGTGCCAACTCAGAGATATTCTGTATAGGGTTTCTAAGGAGGACTGATGGGTTGGAACCACTGATTTTGTCGTTAGCAATCCAGTGCTTATCCTACAGTGTCACATCAGGACCAAATAAACCAGTTTATTTTGGTCTCTTTATCCAGTTTTTGTTTTCTATACCCCTCAAATATTTTATCCCTTTGACTCAACATCTCAGATAGTTGTTGAGCTTCCACAGCTAGGCTAAAGGAACACCATTAATAACAAATGCATGCCAGTGATAGAGACAATCTGGCAAAATATCAAGCAAGTAAGCACAAGCCTATCACAGTATTGAAAAGTTGACAGTAACAAATTTTGTTGTGCTGTTAATTATGTAAATGATTATATAGTTTAAGTAGCTCGTAGCATACATTTGGAGTGTTCGTTTTTGGTGGGTTTTTATTTTGTTTTGTTCTTTGGTGCTGACACAACACCAATGACCACTAGGTGGCAGTGAGGTCCTAACAACAACAAAGTAAGCAGCCTAGCATTCTCAGTGAAATACAGCTAGCTTCTGATTTACAAGTGTTCTGTCTTTTCCAACCACTTTGTCCTAAATCGTACCTAGCATAAGCTAAATACTTTTTTTTTTCCAGTTTTCATTATTACTGCTTTTTGAAAAAATCAGTATCTTTATAAGTCCTCTCTGTCTTTTGGAGGTTGGAAACGTATATAAATATCTGCAAGTGAATATCTGCAAATGATGATTATCAGCAAAATTACATGCTATAGCATTATATGTAGTACAAAAACAGACAGTGGTAAGTGGGATTCAATATAACTTGAATATGTGTTACTTTGGGAGCTAACTATAATGAATTAATATCACAAAACTAACCCATTAGGCTACACAGCCTAAAGGCCCTGGGGAATTATTATTAAAAAGCTCCAAAGAACACTTCATTTTCTTGTCCACTATATTAATATGATCCAATAGATCTGTTTTGGAAGAAGTGCAGCCAAAGTGCTCCTTAGAAGCCAAGATGTCCAAACTTCGTCTTTCATACTTTGGACATATTGTCAGGAGGGACCAGTCACTGGAGAAGGATATCATGGGTCAATACTGACTCGATGGCACCTAACAACAACAATAATATTAATATGAGTTATAACTGACTTGATTGCACTTAACATTAACAACACATTAACAGTCAAGAATGCTTTGTTGCTCTTTAAAAGCCAATAACAAAGTCAATAAAGCAGTGGTAAACATTTTTCTGGTATCCTGTGCTTTCAACCAAGATCCATCTCACATCAGCAGTGATATTTATCATTTCATGTCTTCTTCCAAATTTGATTTGAATTTCTGGTAGTTCCCTATAGACGGACTGTTGAAGCATTTAAAACTTTTCTTCAGCAAAGTTTTACTTATGCATGATATTAATGATAATTTCCACCTTCTATTGGATCACCTTTCTTTGAAATGGACACTGATATAAATCGCTTCTAGTTGGTTGGCTAGGTAGCTGTGTTGCAAATTTCTGGCATAGATGAATGAGTGTTTCCAGTGTTGCATCAGTTTGTTAAAACTCATTTAATAGTCCATCAATTTCTAGAGCTTTGTGTTTCATTAAAGCCTTCAATGCAGCTTGGACTTATTTTGATACCATGAGTTCTTGATCATATGCTACCTCCTGAAAAGTTTGAACATTGACCAATTCTTTTGGTAGAGTGATTTGGTGTATTTCTTCTATTTTCTTTGGATGGTTCCTGCATTATTCAATGTTTTTGTCCATCTAATTGTTCAATATTGAACTCAAGGCTTGAATTGTTTCATCAGTTTTTTCAACTTGAGAAATCCCAAGCATATCTTCCTTCTGGTTTTCTAACCCCAGATCTTTTTACATTGTATTATAATACTTTATTTTCTCAAACTACCCTTTGGAATCTTCTGTTTAACTCTACTACTTCATCAGTTCTTCCAATTGTCTTAGCAACTCTACATTTCATGTGACCTCTAGTATCATTATCAAGATCTATTTAACAACTACCGATCCTTCTTCTTTATTCCCAACTCTTGCATTATATTTTTGTTGTTGTTAGGTGCCATCGAGTCGGTACCTACCCATAGCGACCTTATGCACAGCAGAACAAAACACTGCTCAATCCTGGGCCAAGCTCATTGCTTTTGCCACGCTTGAGTCCATCGAGGCTGCCACTTGGCCAATCCATATTATCAGGGGGGTCTTCCTCTTTTTCTCTGACCCTCCACCTTACCCAACATGATATCCTGCTCCAGCGACTGGTACCTCCTGACAATATGTCCAAAGTATGAGAGACGAAGTTTGGCCATCTTGGCCTCCAAGGAGCACTCTGGCTACACTTCTTCCAAAATGGATCTATTGGGATTTTTTTGGCAGCCCGTGGCACCCTCAATACTCTACTCCAACACCATAACTCAAAAGCATCAATTCTTCTACGATCTTCCTTATTCACTGTCCAGCTTTCGTATGCATATGAAATTATTGACAATACCATGGCTTGGGTCAGGCACACCTTAGTCTTCAAGCTGACATCTTTGCTCTTCAACACTTTAACATAGGTCTTGTGCAGCAATATGTAATACGTTGTTTGATTTCTTGACTACTGCTTCCGTGAGTGTTGATAGT
>NW_006408520.1:5804839-5828407 GCF_000296735.1 Chrysochloris asiatica
TTGCTCCCAACCTTTGCATTCCAATCACCAGTAATGATCAATACATCTTGATTGCATGTTTGATCAATTTCAAATTGAAGAAGGTGGTAGAATTCTTCTATTTCATCCTCACTGGCTTTAGTGGTTGGTTGCATTATAATCACCAGTAATTATCAATTTACCTTGATTGCATGCTTGATCAATTTCAGACTTTATAAGCTAGTAAAATTCTTAAGTTTCTTCATGTTTGGCATTAGTGTTTGTTATGTGCAAATATGAATAACAGTGTTATAAACTAGCATTCCTTCTAGGCATATGTGTATGATCAGTGACAGTGTTGTACTTCAGAATAGATCTTTAAATGTTCTTTTTGGCAGTAAATTTACAATTTCTGGCATAGTAAACCATACAATTGTCTAATTCAGAATGGTCAGTAGCAGACTATTCCAGCTCCCTAATGCCTAGGATATTGATTTTCAAGCATTCCATTTCATTTTTCACAGCTTCTAATTTTCTTAGATTTATACTTTGTACATTCCATTTACTAATGGATGTTTGAAGCTGTATCTTCTCACTTAATGAGTCATGCAATACCAGAAAATGAAGGTCCCAAATGCTTTACTATATCCACATCAATAAGGAGTCTTGGCGTGGTGTTGTAAGATAAGCACTGCACAGCAAGGCCAGCTTGAACTGCAAGGTTGGCAGTTCAAACCCGCTTTCTGTTCCTTGGAAAGCACAACTTCCTTGGGAACCCTGTGCAGGGTCATATGAGTCATAGGCAACTTGACAACACTTAACAACAGCAACAAAGCTGGGTTTGACTTAGAGGAGGCATCTTTTCCCCAATCCTATTTTGAGTGCCTTCCAATCTGAGTAGCTCATCTCTGACACCGTATCAGATAATGTTCCATTGTGATTCATAAGGTTTTCACTGGCCAGATTTTTCAGAAGTCCATTGCAATGTAATTGTTTCTTATCTGTCTTAGTGTGGAAACTGCTGAAAACTCTCTACCATGGCTGACCTAGAAATTTTATATTTCAGTGGCATAACTTCCAGCATTGCACACGCTACCACCATATGACAAACTGATAGCTGAGTGGTGGTTAGGCAATGTACTTCCAAAAAATCATCCACTAAAAATCTCTGTGTGGCACATTTCTACTCTGACATACATTTGTCATCGCTAAGTGCTGTCAAGTCAGTTCTGACTCACAGTGACCCTGCGTAGGGTTTCCGAGGAGCAGCTGGTGGGTTTGAACTGCTGACCTTGTGGTTCACTGTCCAGTGCTGACTCTATAAAGCCACACCAGGAGTCCTCTGACATACACAGTCTCCATAAGTCAGGGTGTACTTGATGGCAACTGATTTTTGTTTGTTTACTTCTTTCAAAGACTGTTGTGAGAAAAATTGGAAAGCAGCGAGTAATAACATAAAGTGATAGTATAAACATTACTGAAATTTTGTGGTTCAACCTTGTGGTTCAAACCAACCTTTTGGTCCTGTGCTTATCCTACAGTGCCAGCTGTTAGGTTCTGCACTTATCCTACAGTGCCAGTTGCTTGTTGTTGTTATTATGTGCCGTGGAATTGGTTCTGACTCATAGCAACCCTGTACAGGGTTTCTGAGGCTGTAAATCTTTAGGGGAGCAGAAAGCCTCATCTTTCTCCCACAGAACAGCTGGTAGTTTTGAACTGTTGACCCTGAGGTTCATAGCCCGATTCGTAACCACTATGCTACCAGAGCTCCCAGTTGCTATGTACGATCAAATCATTTCCGACTCCTAGTGACCCTGTGCATAACAGAACGAAACATGACCCTGTCTGTGCCATCCTCACGACTGGTATGTTTGACCCCATTGTTGCTGTCACCATGTCAATCCATCTCATTAGGGGTCTTCCTCTTTTTTCACTGACCCTTTACTTTACCAAGCATGCTGTCCTCCAGGGACTAGTTATTAATGCTATTCATTTGATTCCCATTCCATGACTGACACAGAACTCTAGAAGGCAAGCTCCAACCAAGCTGCTCTTTAGGTATCACATGTTCTCAGTGATTGACACTCATAACCAGGTGGGGGGGGGGCGGGGGGCGGGGTTCTTCCTTCTTGAGGTTCAGGGCCTCTAGCAACTCTCTTTAACCTTGCCAGAGGCCCCAGGCACATTCCTACCTCAGAGAGAAGGCCTGTCAGTGTGCCTTTTAGCACAACTTCAGATTTCTCCATTGACCAGTTGTGTTGCTTTGGGCTAGGATTCCCCTCTGCCCAGTATTTTGTCTAAATTCCACAGCTGAAAATAAGGATAACAGTCTTCACAAGGAGTCAATGAGGATTAATAACAATCTTTATAGATCATTTGAATAACAGAAAATGGACAAAATCGTGTTCATCTCTTTCTCAAACTAAACAAGCAGATGAAACATCTGCTAGGAATCTTTTTTTAAAAGAAGCAATGTGAAAAATGTAAGAAATCTCCTTTGCCTCCCAGAAGTGGGGAAAGCATACACACTTCACCCCATCCAAGTCAGTAAGGAATTTCAATGATCTCTTCCCACTGAAGGTTTTCCTTATCGGAAGCTTGCAGAGGCCTGGGAGAAATAGAAACCCGTGGTCTTGCCTTGGGTAATCTGCCTGTTGTGGATAAGGGAAAAGAACCACAGACTCTCCCCCAGGGCTGTGAAATATTCCTTAACCTCTGAAATCTTTAATGTTTAAGGATGAGTGTGTGGGTGGAGAAAATAGATGAGGTTTAATAGTTTCCTCCACTAATTTGCTTTGATGCCCACAGGCTAGCAGTAAAATCAGTTGATTTCAGCCAATTCCAATTTATGGTGAGCCCATGTGTGTCAGAGAACTGGGATTGATAAGGTTTCTTCTAATGACTGATTTTTCAGAAGTAAATCTCCAGTCCTTACTTCTGAGGTACTTCTGGGTAGACTTGAGCCTGTAACATTTTGGTTCCAGGTCAAAAGGTTAACACCTTTTCACCACCCAGGGTCCATTCTTTGCTTAATAAGAGTAGTGTTTTGAAGCTTTTCTAAACTGTTGGTACTTTTGCAAACAATGCATGAAGCCCTTTGTACACGCAGTTTAGCAACTTCTGAAGCACCGCAAGGGAGATTCTCTGTAGGAATCATCTCTGTTTATGATGTTTCATTGCCTCTCTAATGATTCAAAATGAACCACTCCACATCATTGCCTCTCTACTCAAAATGAACCACTCAGCCTGTGATTTATTGTCAGTGAATATATACACTGTTTTGTTGGAAGCCCTATCTCCATACCATTTCCTGTTTTTCATGCCTCACACTCAGGCAATTATCACTTCAGTATCTGGCCTTCTAGATTAGATTCCTACTTCTGTTTCCTGATCCATCCTGCATGTGACCCACACAATCCTTGCTGGTCCCCTCCACCTGTTCAGTTCCTAAGTTTGAAATAATAAGTCCCACCTGAATTTCCAAAGGAGCTCTGGTAGCATAGTGGTTACGAATTGGGCTACAAACCTTAAGGTCAGCAGTTCGAAATTACCAACTGTTACATAGGAGAAAGATGAGGCTTTCTGCTACTGTAAAGATTTACAGCCTCAGAAACCCTGTACGGGGTCGCTATGAGTTGGAACCGAATCCACAGCACATAACAACAACAACAACCTGAATTTCCATAGTCTCTTTTAAGATCCTTGGTAAAGGATCAGAAAAATTCACCAGGCAAAGAGAAAGAGAATGTGTGTGTGGGTGGCAGGGCAGAGAGGGAGCAAGGAGGGCATTAAGGGCCAACAGAACAACTTATACAAAAGCCACAAAAAGAAAGCCTGGTCTATTTGGAACTTCATATGACTCACTAAAACTGGAATCTAAGTGACAAGGGAAAGAGAGAAATAAAGTTGGCAAAGGAAGCAAAGCCAGGTCATAGAGAGTCTTAACTTCCCATGTGAACGAGTTCAGACTTTATCTAGGAGCCAGTGAGGGCCATAGAAGGGCTTCATGTAGGGAATGGCACAAACAGACTTGAACATTAGAAAGATTTCTTTAGTAGAAGAATGGAGAATTCATTCAAGGAAAAGACTGGAAGCAGGGATACCATCTGGGTGGCTGTTGCAATAATCTAAAATTAATGGTGGCAAGGGATAAGATATGATGATAACTTAAACAGCTAAAAGTTTTGCTTTGTTAATTCACATTCTGACCCAAGTGTCTTATCTTTGTGAATCAGTAGCAAACAGTTCACACACCTGGCACATTGGGTAGTACTGACTGAAAGTACTTTCTAGATTGGATATGACAGGTCAAAGTGAGAAGTTTATAGTCATGTTGGGTTAGGAAGGGGAAAGGGACAATGCATGCCTTAAGAAAAATAACTAATACAAGGTGTAGAAGGGCTGAGTTCCAGATGAGTGATATTATTATTGTTGTTGTTATTGTTAAGTGCCTTCGAATTGGTTCCAGCTTATATCGACACCGTGCAGGGTTTCCGAGGAGCAGCTGGTGAATTTGAACTACCAACTTGTGATTCAAACAAAACTTGCAGTCCAGTACATTATCCCACAGTGTCACTATGAATTCATTTCTGACTCATAGTGACCCTATGCACAACAGAATGAAACCCTGCATGGTCCTGCAACATCCTCACAATCGTTTTTATCCTTCAGTGCATTGCTGTATTCACTGTGTCAATTCATCTCATTGGGGGTTTTCCTCATTTTTACCGACCGTTCGCTTTACCAAGCATGATGTCCTTCTCCAGGGACTGGTCCCTCCTGATAATATGCCCACAGTATGAGAAATGAAGTCTCACTCTCCTGGCTTCTAAGGAGTTTCTGGCTGCTGTTCTTCCAGCACAGATTTGTTTTGTTTTTCTGGCAGTCCATGGTACTTTTAATATCCTTCTCTAATACTATAACTCAAATGCATCAATTCTTCTATGATAAGGGCTCAATTTGAGAAGCTGAATTCTAGAGTACAATGTCAACCCAAGCCATGGTATTTTCAATAATCTCATGTGCATGAGAAAGTTGGACAGTGAATAAGGAAGACCATAGAAGAATTGATGCCTTTGAGTTATGGTGTTGGAGGAGAATATTGAAAGTGTCATGGGCTGCCAAAAGAACCAACAGATCCATTTTGGAAGAAGTACAGCCAGAGTGCTCCTTAGAGGCCAAGATGGCCAAACTTCATCTCTCAGACTTTGGACATATTGTCAAGAGGGACCAGTTGCTGGAGAAGGATATCATGTTGGGTAAGGTGGAGGGTCAGGGAAAAAGAGAAAGACCCCCAGCGAGATGGGTTAGCAAAGTGGCAGCATCAGTGGGCTCAAGCATGGCAACAATAGTGAGGTTGGCCCAGGAGTGGGCAGTGTTTCCTTCTGTTGTGCATAAGGTCGCTATGAGTCGGTACCAACTCGATGGCACCTAACAACAACAGGGTGACAGGTATAGGTAAATGTCCCCAAGATCTTGACATTTGTTGTTGTTGTTAGTGCTGTCGAGTCAGTTCCCACTAATAGTGAGTGTATAGGGTTCTAAGAAGCGGCTGGTGGTTTTGAACTGCCAATCTTTTGCTTCCCAGTCTTGACATGGAGAGCACTTATTTTAAATGTGCTGAATAATAGAAAAAAAAAAAGTATAGAAAAGTGATGTGAGCACAGTAAAAAAGAGAGTTATAGGAACAAACACATTGGTGGATAGCAAAACTCTTTTATAAAAAGACATAAACCCTTGCATCTAAAACATGATCTCAGCAAAGTCCAATTTTCCTACTCATCCCCTGTTCTCAGACTCAGCTTTCTACCTCCATCCAGCTTGAGCCTTCATTCTGTTTCGAGTCATCTTGGATCAGGGTCCATCCCCAACTTTGTTCCTGATCTGATAACAAGGCCTTGCTTTGGTACCTATCCTGTCCATGTTCAAGTTTTGTGTACCTAAGGAGCTCTGGTAGCGTAGTGATTATGAATTGGGCTGCTAACCTCAAGGTCTGCAGTTCGAAACTATAGCCACTCTGTAGGATAAAGATGAGGCTTTCTGCTCCTGTAAAGATTTGTAACCTCGGAAACCTTGTGCAGGGTCAGAAATCCCGCAGGGTTACTATGAGTCGGAACAACTCCACGGTACTTAACAACAACAACCAAATGCCCCAGATAATTCTGTTAAACCACCTCAGCTTTTCTTGCCATTCCCTTGCCCAAGGAATTCCTAAACTCTCAGCCTTCTGGCTTTATCCTGGTACCTATTTGCAGACAGAAATCTTCTTAAGACCAGACCAAAAGTCTATTTCCACCGTGTATGGACATCTTTATGATTTGCTTACTGGATTTTAATGTAGTATTGTCACCCTCTCTTATGTAACAGCTTTTATGATTTGTTGTTGTTGTTATGTGCCGTGGAGTTGGTTCCGACTCACAGCAACCCTGTACAGGGTTTCCAAAGCTATACATCTTTATGGGAGCAGAAAGCCTCATCTTTCTCCCACGGAACAGCTGGTAGTTTCAAACTGCTGACCTTGAGGTTAGCAGCCCGATTCATAACCACTAAGCTACCAGATGGAAACTTATTCAGGCAGCTGATGAAGCTGTGCCTCTCTCCTCTCTATCTCTCAGGACTTGCTTTGTCCCTAATGGATGAATCCAGCTTCAGACCCAAACCCTTCTCTACATGTATCCAAGTAAGGAAAAATAAATACATACAAACTAACAGAGAAAAAGAGGAAGACCCCCAGTAAGATGGATTGGCAAAGTGGCAGCATCAATGGGCTCAAGCGTGGCAACAATTGTGAAGTTGGTCCAGGACTGGGCAGTGTTTCATTCTGTTGTGCATAGGGTCGCTATGAGTTGGTACTGACTTGATGGCACCTACCAACAACAACAGCTATACTTCTTCCAACACAGATTTATTTGTTCTTCTAGCAGTCCATGGTACTTTTAATATCCTTCTCCAATACCATAACTCAAATGCAGCAATTCTTCTACAATAAGGGCTCAATTTGAGAAGCTGAATTCTACAGTGCAATGTCCATGGTCTTTAGAAGCAAGCAGAAATGAATTTGAATCATGGTTTTCCAAATTACTGTGTAAATTTAAGTTAGTTGGCTAACTTATCTGAGCCTTCTAACAGTATGCTTACACAACAGTTTACAGTTTACAAAGTTCATTCACATTATCTCATTCTGGTGTGGCATTATAGGATACGTGCTGGTTTTCTAACCAGAAGGTCAGTAGTTCAAATTCACCAGTCACTCCTCAGAAACTCTACAGGGTTGCTGTGAGTGGGAACTGATTGGACAGCATTTAAAAACAGCAACAATGTATTCATTGGATTTTGTTCCCCAAAAAAGGGATCCTTCCACCATGAAATGTTATCAGTTAACTTAAATTAAATTAAGCAAGTTGATACCAAAGTAAGATACATCCTAATCCTAATAGTTTCTGGGTATTTTATTAAAGGAAAGTTGTACACAGAAGGAAAAGAGACACTATGTGATGAAGAAAGTAGAATAGTCTATAAACAGCAAATGTGTGCCAAGTATTGCCAGCTGCCACCTTACACAGGAGAGAGTTTGAAACAGTTTCTCTTTCAAAGCCCTCAAAAAGAATCAAAGCCCCCAATTCTATCCTCCAGAATTGTGGAAAACAAACATCTGTTCTTAAACCCACCCACTTTGTGGTCTTTTGTTATTGCAATCCTACAAACTAAGACACTCGTGACACTATTTTTAAAAAAATAATCTTTCCTAAACATAGTTAAGTGCAAAAGACGTTGCTTGTGTGATCAATAATTCTGAGTATCCTAGAATTAAGATGTTTCCTGTCATATAGGACTTTCAAACCAGGGACATTTGAGCAAACTGGGATGGTTGGTCACCCTCAAGCTGATTTTGTAGCTAGTTAAGTACTAGGATTTGAAATCAGGGCACCTAGACCAGTACTACAGTAATTGCACTCAATAGTTATTTGTTAAATGAAGGACGTGGAGGGAAGTGTCTCCTCTATCTATCTACAGAGCTTCTCATAAGGAGCATCCTCTTCAGACATACACATAAAGATCTTGTTTGCCTTTTTCTTCCTAAAATAGCAATCAGAGAAGGTGGGAAGGGAGCACTGCTTTGCATGAGAAAATCTTCCTAGCGTTAACTCCCACGTAGGAATAAACACCCATAGTAATAATTTCAACAAAGGGATTAATTAAGTAGAGTCTGTGATTATCTTAATAAGAACTTGAGATAAAAAGTGATTGTGAATGGGCCACTAATCCAATCAATATACATACACTGCCCAGGGATAATCAGAGGCTGATTGCATACATGAATATTCAGTACATGTCAATTTTAAATCCTGGTATCAGATAAAAATAAAGGGTTGTAGGAAACACTGAAGAAGGTCACTATGTCTCTTTAAATTCAAGCAGTCTTATTAAACCAACTCAGAAAAAAAGAGTAATCTCTGCTGCATTTAAAGACCTTCAGATGAGTCATACCGTGTGAAGGAGGGAAGTCTGGCCATTCTGGTTTCTAGGAACATTGTGACTGTACTTCCAACACAGACTGATTTCTTCTTTTGGCAGTCCACAGTACTTTCAATATTCTCCTCCAGCATCATAGCTCAAATGCATAATTTCTTCTATGATCTTCCTTATTCACTGTTCAACTTTCACATACATATGAAAGTATTGAAAATAATACAGCTTGGGTCAGGTGCACCTTAGTGCGTGTGAACTGGTGTTCCTTGTAGGCATATGGATTTTATCCTGAATATAGCCCCTGCCCACTAAAACTCTCCTCTGTAGCCCAGATGCAGTTATCACCCAAGACTGTGTCTGCTGTTGTTAAGTGGTGTTGAGTTGTTCCAACTCATAGAGACTCTGTATAGTTTCCTGGACTTCTGGCATGGCGCTGTAAGATTAGCACTTGACTGCGAACCACAAGGTCACCAGTTCAAACCCACCAGCTGCTCCTCAGAAACCCTATATAGAGCCACTATGAATCATAACTTGACGGCACTTAACAGCATAGAGTTTCCTAGAAGTGGTTGGTGAATTTGAACCTCTGATCTTGTGGTTAGCAATCCAGTGCTTATCCTAGAGCCGTGCCAGAACTCCAAGACTACATTCTACTTTTCAGTGTATTTCCTTTTTAAAGATTATATCACCTTTTAGAGAATCTTTGACAAAATTTAACAATAGTATCACTTTTTGGAATAATTAGTTCCTGGCACAGCACTGCAGCAATGTACTCAAACATAGAGATGACTTTAAGGATGGAGCAATATTGGGTAGTGGGGAGTGTTTTGTTCTGTTGTACATAGGGTCACCGTGAGTCAGACCTGACTCCACAGCACCTAGCAGTAACAACAATTGTTACAGCAACTCCAGCTCCATCATCGAAGAAACCGAGGCCACTCGGAGAGGTGAAGCAAAGTTTCATATTTATTAAGCCAGCTGGCTCAGAGGAGCTAACTTCTCCAGATTCTGACCCCTGAATGCAGATCAGCACGGGCTTATATGGGATCAGAATCGGGGAGGGGTTAGACTGCGGATCTGTTTGAGGACAGGAGGGAAACCAGAGGATTGGTCCCACTCGGTGACCTGTTTAACATTCTAGCTTGTCTCCGAAGAGGAGAAGGAAGTGAATATTTTTACCTTTTCCTGTTCATTCCCCGCTTTGATGCCCTTTGGGACCTTTCCCAGGGGCATCATCTAAATGTTGTGTAAGGAATGGTATTCTGGTATTGATTTGGATTCCGTTCATAATTGTTACCCTTTTCGAATGATTATTGTTTTAATGGCAGTCCTTATGGTACTGATTGCTAGTGGGAGGAGGCATGGAATGATTAAGCAAATTCTAAATAAAACAGAACCCCACCCAAGAGGGTCTTGAGCCCTCCAATGGTGGAGAACCACCCTCCCAATCCGTAGGCTCCGTGAGTTCCACCCATTCCAGGTCTGCACAGGGAAATGGGCAAATTTCTGCATTTTTACAAGGTCTTCTACTGCCTGACCTTGGTCATCTGTTTGTATGTGGCAATTAGTGAAATTAAACTCCCCACACACTCCTCCTTTCACAGCCAATAAGTAGTCCAGGGCTAATTTATTTTGATTTCACATCTGGGTCTATTGGTGTGCAAGAAGGGTTAGGGCCACACCAGTTTCATTGGTTATAGGTTCAATTACCTAGTAGGGTGCCCTCACATTTATAGTAACTATAAAAGAGTAGTGTGGTGGTTACTGTTTGGTCCACCCTGGTGGTGTGGGTGTATAGATTACACAGATTTTCTCCCTTTCCCACACCCCAAAGTCTAATTAAGATAAGTCCCATGGTGGACATCCTCATGCTTCAGCCGTGCATACGTCAGCCAGCGCTCACTTTGTAGTTGAAACTGGGCAGGTTGTACGTCTCAATGTAACCTTGCAAGGGTTAGTAGAGTCAGTTTCAGCTTCCCAGGGAGACGAGGCTGTCTTCAGTCTGTTGTGGTGAATCCAGGTGGGGACTCCTTCTACCTTGGCTGCTGGGCTTGGGATAATTTTCTGTTCCAGTCCTCAGTAATCTTTGCAGATGCTTCTTGATGCCTTCCCAAAAGGAAAATCAGATACATTTATTACACTCTGAGCTATATAGACCCAAATGTTTGAAAGGAATAATGTCTTACGAGAGTCCCATTGTGTCCAAGTTTTGAGTCTGGCTAACTTGACAGCTGATGGGGTGACCAGAAGGACTTCCCAGGGTCCACTCCACTGTTTTCTAACTGGTTTTCAGGTCTGTGTCTTCACGTTCTAAGCAGAACATGATCTCCAGAATGGAAGGGGTCAGGTTACCTGTAGGGAAGGAAGCAGACCTGGGAAGAGCAATTTTATGAATAATAGAAAGTGTGTGGTAGATGTGTTGTGCATATTGCTGCACCTTTAAATCTTGGCTGAGGTCAGGTAGAGGGTTGAGAAAAGCTGCCTGGGAAGGTTTACTGTATACAATTTTATAAGAGCTCAATTTAAGCCCACTTCTGGGGGTTACCTGAATTTGAAACAGAGCTAAGGCAACACCTGGTCCAAATGTAAATAAATTTCCTGACAGCTTTGCCATTTGTTTCTTTAGAGTATGGTTAATTTTCTCAAACCTCCTTCTGAATGCAATCTCCATTTTATCTGTCAGTGTTTGCAGTTCTATTGCCACTTTGGACACTTTGTAAGTCCAAACTTGGAGATAATCTCCTTCAAGAGGATTTTCACTATTTCTGAAGTTCTTAGTTCTGGTGGCGTAAAACCTCTACCCAACCAGAAAATGTATCTACAAAAACAAAACCAGCAAATATTTAATTCCCCCACTTGGGGGCATCTGCATGAAATCAACCGGTCAATTTTAAAGGGATTGTTTACCTTGATATTGGTGCAGGACGGTCTATCTTGGGATTGTTCTTGAGGCAGGTAAAACAGTTCGAGCTAACATCCTGAATGAATGAATTATTATTTTTTTAATATCTTGCCCTAGAGCCAGGGCCTCTCTCCTGTAGTGGGTCATTTCATGGACTCATTTAAGAAGAGCAGGTGCTAGTTTTTATTGCAATTTACTTTCTAGTTTTCTTAACCCTTCAGAACCAAAACAATTCCATCATCATTCACTTTTCATCCTATAACCCCTCTCTCAAATCCTTCTGCCTCAGTTCTACTCAAGCCCTCTGGGTACACATTCAGTTTTTCTTGCCAACATTTCTAATGTCCTCGACAGTGCAATCAGTTCAGCTTTTTGAGCTGAAATCCCTGGCAGGAGAGCTATTATCTCCACCTGGTCTTAAAAGATTACTATTACACATCCTTCTATCCGAGTCCCATTCTCCATGTAACTGCTTCTGTTCATGAATAATGTCTAGTCCACCAGATATAGTCAAACAGGTCAGGTTGGCTGGAGAATACTTGGTCAATGATTTCTATACAATCATGGTTCAGCCCTCCAGTTGCCACATCAGAGAGGAGGATGGCAGGTTGAGTCACCCCATAATTCACAGGGTAATATTCAGATTGCCCAGTAAAATAACCTGGTATTGCCTATCCATCCTGTTCCCTTCTTTTGCAGCAGGGAGATGACTTGGTGGGGATGGGGACTGGGATGGGGATGAGCTGGCCAGAGTGAATTTCTCAGCCTCTTTCCTTAGAGGATATTGGTTTCTGTGGGATGGTCAGCTTCCAGGCTTCAATCAGACCTCAATGGGGGATGTTTATTGGCTCTCCCCTGAGTTCCACTAGCCCACATGAGGGGTTTACCTGATTGTAGATCTCCTCAGGCCATGTTTCCTGAGTTTAAATCAGTAATTTTGAGGCATGTTCATAAGCAACCTCCATTTGAAGATTTTTGGTTTCAGGAAGCTGTTTGACCATGCAACTTTGGAAGCAGGTCCTGGCTGAGTAAGGGGACCAGACAATTAAATAGTCTAGGGGTTTCAGGAATAACTGGTCCTCAGGCCTCCCTGAGATCTCAGGTGCCATCACTGAACGGAATGATAACTCTCTGTCCCCCATTGTTATTTTCAGCTGAGGTCTTGGAGTGGCACGTTCACAGCAGACAGATCGCGTCCAGACCTTGCTGTTCCTCTTACAAGGATTTTCAAGTCTCTTAGGTTTGGAGAGTTTTGAACCAGGAGTTCACTTTGAGCTAGTAGTGAGGACCATCTCCCTAAGCCATATGAGGTTCGCCTCTGGCCCAGTGCCAGACACACTCACTCTTACCACACACTCCTACACACAAGACCTCCCTTTTTAAAATCCATTAACATACATTCTAAGACTGTTGGCTCACTATGAGAATTTCCCATAGCACCTAAGTGTATGTAGTGCTCTTGATCGGTGTTGTGACAAACAAGGGAGGGATTCATTCAATTGCCCACGTGGCTGCGTCCCTCTCAAGAATTTAGATGCATCTTACCTAAAGTGCACTTGTATTAATCCTGGACCAGGTCACCTTCTCTTATGACATTGTCACGGAACAGCAGGTTAGGGCCCTCTCAGATTCCATAGCCGGAGCCGTGGAACCACACAGACCAAGTGCAACAAGCTACATTTACAATCGCACTTAACCAGCCACCGCTTAGGGGAGTCCCTGACTAACGCCTCTAGGTGAGACCTTAGAAGGTGATCAGTCTTCCACTTCTGTCCATAGGGACAGGCCTGACTGGGTTTAACCCGTGTCCCGTCTCAGGGCCTTACCTGTTTCAGAAGTCCTGGCCAGTTCTCTGGTTCACCTCTCCTTTCGAGTCCAGTCGGAAGAAGTAGATGCGGCAGCTGGCTGCCCCCACTCGGAAGAGGAGGGACCATCAAATGTGGTGGCGTGACGTCTCATCCGCCAAAGGGAGCTTGCCATCAGCCACTCAAGGGCTCAAGGGGCCAGCATGGTCAGTTTCCCGGTCAGGGAAACAAATGTTACAGCAACTCCAGATCAGTCATCGAAGAAACCGAGGCCACTCGGAGAGGTGAAACAAAGTTTCATGTTTATTAAGCCGGCTGGCTCAGAGGAGCTAACGTCTCCAGATTCTGACCCCCGAATGCAGGTCAGCATGGGCTTATATGGGGTCGGAATCAGGGAGAAGTTAGGTTGCGGACCTGTATGAGGACAGGAGGGAAACCAGAGGATTGGTCCTCCTTGATGACCTGATTAACATTCTAGTTTGTCTCCTGGGCAGGGAAGATCGGTCCTACTCAGTAACCTGATTAACATTCTAGCTTGTCTCCTGGGAGGAGAAAGCAGTGGATGTTTTTAACTTTTCCTGTTTCCAATGATGGAACAGAAGGTAGAAAACCCACTCTGAGAATTGAGGACAGCATATCACATAGACAAGCAGGTATGCTCAGATACAAGTTAGTTCAGAAAGGTTGGAGGCAGGAAATCTTTGAAGAATTGGCAGATCATGAGCCTGGATAATTTGATACTTTTCCTAGACGTCTTCTCTGGCTGATATCTGTAGAAGCAATAGCTTTTGCCCCCTCACCTTGAATGAACATAAAGCAATCAAGGCTTCTCCTCTCCCTCTTCTGTTTTCCAGTTCCCAATGCCTTTCCACTGATGAAAATATTGTAACCTTATTTGCATTTTCCTTTCCACCTGACTTCTGTTTATACCCCCACATACTGATCCACACCAATGTTCTCTATCAGCATCTGCTGGGAAGGGTGGAGTAGGCAGTGCTTCCTGTGACCCAGGAAGAAGAGAAAACATGAGATTATCAGCTCTGTGCTAGTAACCACTGAATCTTTACTTGCGTTTCCTTAGAAGTCTGGTTAACCTATCTTTACGCAACATCAAATACCTATCTCACCTAACTATGCCCTGTTAAGGAGATTGGATCCTTTATACTCCCAGAGATGTTTTCCAGTGGAATGGCAAAAAATAGGTAAGTGAAGGACTGGCTTAATGTAGTCAGTATAAAGAGTAACATAAAGAGAAGTGAGGATTCTAGGAGGACAGTGGAGAAAAGGTAAAAGGCTCTGTGGGAAGTGTTCTGGCTTTGAGTCCTTGCGGACCTGCCAATCAAGTGCCTGCACTAGAAACTCTCCACCCAGCCCTTGCTGCCGGGCCTGAGCTGATTAGAATAGGAATCATATTGGATCCAAAGGCTGTCCACCCACAAGCTGGAAAGTGACCTGAGAATGATGATACTGATGATGGTAATAACAATAACAGCTAGGAAGCATTGTGCCTAGTAAGTAGTTTATCTCACCCAATCCTCACAACTTCATCTATGAGGTAGATACTATTACTATCTCCCTTTTGCGTATGACAAAACAGGTTTCAAGAGGTTTCACACGTCTCCCAAAGTCAGAAGACTGGGTCCGACCTTGAGTTATATTATTCTAAAACCAAGCTGTCTTCACCTTGCAGACTCTCGTTCATTCATTTATTTAAAAAATGCTTTTGAGCACTTGCCTCTAACCAAGTGCTAAGTGCTGAACACACAATGGGGGTCAAGAATTTAAACGTGCCCCTACCCTATGAAGTATGTGTCGTGGTAGAGAAGTATGTTGTTGTTGTTGTTAAGTGCTGTCAAGTCGGTTCCAACCCACAGACACCCTGTATAAGGTTTCTAAAGAGTGACTGGTGAGCTTGAACCACCGACCTTGAGGTTCAAACCAACCTTGCAGTCCAGCACATTAACCCACAGCACGACATCAGGACTCCAGAGAAGTATAAAGGACATCTGTTTAGTCCTGGCATGGTGTGGTAACTAATTGGGCTGCAAACGGCAAGGTCAGCAGTTCGAAACTACCAGCTGCTCCATGGGGGAAAGATGAGGTGTTCTGTTACCATAAAGATTTACAGCCTCGGAAACCCTGTACAGGGTCACTATGAGTCGGAACCAACTCCACGGCACACAGCCACCACCACCATTTAGTCCTGGCATGGTGCTGTAGAATAAGCACTAGACTGCTAACCACAAGATCAGTGGTTCAAATTCACTAGGTGCTCCTTGGAAACTCCTGGAAACCAGGTCGCTATGCATCAGAACTGACTTGATGGCACTTAATAACAACAGCATTTAAACATGTGATCAGATTAGGTACAAATTGCTATTGTTTTTTTTTTTGTAAAATTATTTATATTGAGTGAAAATGTATATATAGATAAATATACAGGTCATAAGTATACAATTCAATTAATTTTTATAAATATACACACTGTTGCCAGCACTACAATCATGTAGAAAATTTCCATCACCCCAGAAAACCTTTTTATACATTTTTCAGTCAAATTATCCCTCACACTCTGTTGGCAACCACTGTTTTGGTTTTTATCTTCATAGATCAGTTTGTATATAATTTAACTTTATATAAATCAATTCATACAAAGAGGGCTTTTTGGTGTCTGGCTCTTTTGCTCAGCAAATTTATTCTTAAAGCTACCAAGTTCTGTATCTGTACTCCTCGTCTTCAGTCTTCCAGCCCTTTGCCTCCCACTCCCCTCAACTGTCATTAGCCGGTGTCTGAGAATTTTTATGTGTTCTCATTTCAGACCATTTCTCCTCCCACATACATTATATGCTCTACCCACAGAGAAGAATCTACCTCTCAACTGTCTTTCAAGGCTAACCTTTACTACAGCTATCATGTCGCTGCTGTTTTGTTGCAGCTTGCATACACATACCAAGATAATCCATTGATAAACCAAGCTTATACCTTTCTTTGTTCCCTCAGCTGGGTCTCATGAGACCTCTCATATGGACAAAATCTGAGACTAAATGTGAGAGGGGCAACAGAGGAGAATGGCATAGAGGGTAGGGTACACAAACCCTCTGATCATATTCAAGTCCATTCCAGATGAACTGTTACATTGGACTGCTTCTGGACCTGCCTGAATTTATGACTGGGCAGGTACCAAAACTGACACCCCAAACACCATTAGGTGTTGGCCATTTGGCTCAAATAACAGGGTTACCATTGCTTTGGTCTACCACAGAGCCCTTTCCTGCTCTGGGCCCCACTCAACATTTGTGATATTCACAGGTGTCTAATGTGTTGTCAAAGATGCTTTCCAAGCACTGTGCTTCCTTCTTTATGGTCGGAAGTTTGAAAGGGCTATCTTAGCACACTCATGATCCATAAAAAAAAATATGTCAAAGTGACAGGTCCGTGAATTTTTAGAGGGCCTATTTTGTATGTGTCTTACCAAGGATTCCAGAGTATTAGTCAATCAACTGTTGAATCAATATGCTTTTCAGTGGGACTTCGAGGTGAGCCAAATATCTTCAAACTATACTTTAAGAAGAGGGAAAATCCAATATAACCCTGGGGCAAAGCTGCAACTGAATATTATTTGTGTTACATGAATTCAAATAATTGGAATATAAAAGAATGCATTTACCAGATCAATGGCCACATACTATATACCTGAGACCTTATTAACCTGTTTTATTCATTTACTAATAAAACTAAATCCACCACCATAATTGCAACCCTCTGGGTGTCTGAAGTCATTCTCCAAGGTCATACAGCTTCTGCAGGGGTCAGACTGGTGAATTAAATAGAGATTGTTGTTGTTGTTAAGTGCCATTGAGTTGGTTCTGACCTATACTGGCCCTGTATAGGGGTTTCCAAGGAGCAGCTCATGAGCTTGAACTGTGGAGCTTGTGGTTCAAACCAACTTTGCAGTCCACCACATTAACCAACAACACTACACCAGGACTCAAGAATTTAGTGATTACCATTACTCATCTTTTAGGTCTTTAATGGTGACATTTATCTCCTACCCTAGGATACATTATTGAACAGAGGGAGAGCTGAACTGTGATGCAGTTATAACAGAGACCTCAGCTAACCCTATGAGGAGTTCTGGATCTGTCAAGGCCCCTCAGAGATTTCCTGAGCTGAGTCGAGAAGGACAGGCCTTGCCTTCAAGCATCCCTGGATGCGTGCTGCTCTTGGGCTGAGAACAGTAACTATGGAAATTAATCAGCTATGAGAGACCAACAGCCAACACTCCCAGCAGCTGGGGTGATGAATGCCTTGGTCCTGAAGGAGACACCTGCATGGAGCACCACATCATCCATAATGGGAATCATCATCATATAGTTGTTACTTCAATCTATGAATATGATGACTAGGGAGAAAATGCAGGGAGATAAAAGAAGGACCAGGACCTAATCCTAAATCCCATTGTTATCTGTCAATTAGAGGCGAGCTGGCAAACTAGAGGAAAAAAGAGAAATTAATATCACAAAAGAAAATTCAGAAGAGCAAGATGACACTGGAATCAGGGAAGAGAGATGGAATGACCTATCATGTGGAATACTGCTGGAATACTTCAACATGGAGGCCATTGATAACTATGACAAAGCTATTCAATAAATTATGGACACAGAGGCCAGATTAGAGTGCATTGAAGGATAAAGTGGAGTTGAGGCAGTAGAAACAGCATATTAATAAAACTTTTGACTTTTTATGTAATGTTGTTGTTAAATGCCGTCAAGTCAGTTCCGACCCATAGCGACCCTCTGGAGGGTTTCCAAGGCTCAACTGGTGAGCTTGAACCACCAACATTACAGTTCAAACTGATTTTGCAGTCTAGCGCATTAACCCACAGCACCACACCAGGCTGTGACTGTGGGTTAATAAGGATCACAAAAAATAGGAGGTGGTGGCTGGGAGATATGGATTGTTCAACAGAGAACTTGGAGACTTTTCATTTGTTTATGTTTAGTTTTCAATTGGATAGCTATGAAAGTTGCTGAGAAAGGATAAGAAACAGGGGCAATATTTAGTAGGCAGAGTCAATGGATCCCAGAACAGAATTGGAGAGAATAGCTTTTGGTAGAAACAAGAACATGAGAGAAGTTGAAGAAAAATGCAGCCCGGATTACTGATTGGTACTGAGAGAATGAAGAATTCCCCATCCAATGCCTTTATTTTCTCCATGAAGTACATAATTACCTTGAGTAGTTAAGTATCTGCTTTTAGCCTGCAGATCTTTTTCTGCCCTAAAACTTCATGGTCCCAAGCTTTGATTCTCAAACAGGAAGAGAAAAATAAGGTGTGGCTTAGCAGAGCTTACTGCAGCTTGGTACATGTTGCTTTGTTTCTTAGACTTTTTTCATGTTACCCCATTTACTACATGTGTGCCAACTTGAAGAATCTTAAACAGAGGGTGGGGCAAAAGGTCAAAAGGTGGTAAAATCTCAATCTGAGCTCACTGGCGTGATCAACTGTACTTCCTCATTATAATCAGGAAATCCTGTAGTGACCAAGCCAGCAAGGGCACATCTGGAAAGACAGAGGGCTGCTGGAGGAGAAGAGCAGGGAGTGGTCATGCAGTAAGGAAGGGAGGGGCTCATCTCTTTTTTTCTGAGCTAAAAAGAGATCTGCATTTCTTCAGACTTTATCTTTGCATATATTCTAATAAACATTGCCTTCAATCTTTGCCACACTTTTTCCCCTTTTGAGACTCTTGTTTTTATACTCTCTCTCCTGACTATAGGAGTCCTGGTGTGGTGCTGTGGATTAATGCCCCAGACTTCAAAGCCCTTTGAACTGCAAGGTTGGCGGTTCAAGCTCACCAGCTGCTCCTTGGAAACCCTATTCAGGGTCGCTATGGGTCGGAACCGACTCAATGGCACTTCACTTCACAACAACAACTCCTGACTATAAGGAGCTCTGGTAGCATAGTGGCTACAAATTGGGCTGCTAATCTCATGGTCAATGGTTCGAAACTACCAGATGTTCTGCTGGAGAAAGAGGAGGCTTTCTGCTCCCGTAAAGATTTACAGCTTCAGAAACCCTATGCAGGGTTGCTATGAGTTGGAACCGACTCCACAACACATAACAACAACAACTCCTGACTATAGGAGAAGTTATTGCATTAAGAGATAAAGTCTGTTGATTTACAGGTCATCAAAATTCTATCTTATTTTGTGATAAAGCACAGGGATGTAAGTAAAGCAAACAGAAAAACAACAATGTATTTATTAACATGTAAAAATACTCTCAATATATTCTTGCTTTAAAGAATAAGCTAATAGGTATATGTGTATGAAAATGTGTGCTTATTCTTAATAACTACCATTAATTTTTACCACCACTCAGCTGTCAGTTTGTCATACTGGGGGTGGCTTCCATGTCACTGTGATGCTGGAAGATATGTCACTATCATTTTAAATAGAAGCAGGGTTACCCATGCGGAACAGGCTTCAGCTGAGCTTCCAGACTAAGACAGACTTAAAAGGAGAGGCAGATTACTCCTGAATATTTAACCAGTGAAAACTTTATTAATAGTAGCAGAACATTGTCAGACATTGCCCCAGAAGATAAAACCCTCATTGGAAGGCACTCAAAATATAAGTGGGGAATGGCTGTTTCCTCAAAATAGAGTTGATCATAAGGACTTGAATGGAGCAAAATTTTCGTTACCTTCCTTTACTGATGGGGCACAATTCACAATGAGGAAAAACAGTGCAAACATCCATTACCAACCAGGACATGGGATGTATGAAGTATGAATCTAAGATAATTGGAAGTTGTCAAAAATAAAATGGAATAAATAAAGATTGATATCCTATGCATTGGTGAGCTGAAAGAACTGGTATTGGCCATTTTCAATCTGACCATCATATGGTTTACTATGCCAGGAATGACAAATTCAAAGAGGAATGGTGCTGCATTCATCTGCAAAAAGAACTTTTCAAGATCTAGCTTGAAATGCTGGTGGTTATGTGCCAGGGAGTCATTTCCAACTCATAGCGACCCTGTACAGGGTTTCCGAGGCTCTAAATATTTATGGGAGCAGAAAGCCTCATCTATCTCCCACAAAAAATCTTGAAATACCACAAGGATAATAGTTGTGATAGGATACTACCTATATGCTTATAAGGAAGACCACTTAAAACTATTATTATTCACACTTGCTCATCATCCATTAAAGTCAGTGATGATGCAATTGAAAAATTCTACCAACTTCTTCAGTCTGAAATTGACCAAACATGCAAGATGAATGGACAATTACTGATGATTAGGATGCAAAGGTTAGAAACAAAGAGAAAGTGTCAGTAAGTGTAAAATATGGTCTTGGTGACAAAAATGATGCTGGAGATCATATGATAAGAGTTTTGCAAGGACAATGACTTATTCCTTGCAAATAACTTTTTAAAAAATATATAATAGATGATTATACACATGGATCTCACCAGATGGAATATACAAAAATCAAATTGACTACATCTCTGGGAAAAGACAGTGGGAAACTCCCTCCACACACAGAGTAGAGTAGACAGGGATGGGCAACTTGGACATTGGCTACCCAAAATGGGGGGGGGGGAGCCTACAAAGGTAAGAAGCGACTGGCTTACAAGCTTTCAAGAGGGAACCTAGATCCAGAGGCCCTGGAGGAAGGTAGAATCTCCAGTGAGTAGTATCCAATCTGTCTAGGCGGGGCTGATGAAATGAAATGCAGATAGGTCTCTTGTGATACAATAGTGAATAACTGTTATCAGGACTGATTGTGAGGGTTGGAAATGTAAAGGTAGATGTTTTATAGCAAGGAGGGGAGTGATTAACTTTCCAGTCTAGGAGCGGAGGTCCCTAGGACCATCAAGGGAGAAGAGCGGAGAGTGGGACCCTACCCAGAGAAGCAATGATGCCTGAGATGGAGGCAGAGATGATGACGTGGAGTGATGGAGCAGCTGGGGACTTTAGATCCAGAGAGGGAGACGGGAGGTGGGGAGGGGGGGGGGAACAGGCTTGCACGGTATACCCTTTGGTTGATTGCTGATTCATGGAGGGGATTGTAACCATGGCAATGAGACATATACGATAGAATGAATGTAAAACTAATGTTCTCCCACGTAAACTATCACATAATTCACAATAAAACATTTAAGAAAAAAAAAAAAAAAAGAGTGGGAAAGCTCAATTTGATGAGTCAAAACAAGGCCAGGGATCACTTGTGGAACAGACCATCAATTGCTCATATGCAAGTTCAGGCTGAAGCTGAAGAAAATTAAACCAAGTCTAAGAAAGCCAAAATATGACCTTGAATGTTTCACACTTGAATTTAGAGACCATCTCCAGAACAGATTGGATGCATTAAACACTAATGATATAAGACAAGAAGAGTTGTGGGATGACATAAAGAACATAATCAAGGAAGAAAAAAAAAGTGTCATTAAAAAGACAAGAAAGAAAGAAAAGACCAAAATGGATGTCAGAAGAGACTCTGAAACTTGCTCTTGACCATAGAAAAGCTAAAACAAATCAGGAAGTAAAAGAGCTGAACAGAAAATTCCAAAGGACAGCGTAAGAACACAAAGTAAAGCATTATAATGAAATGTGCAAAGACCTGGAGTTCAAAAGCTAAAGGGAAGAACATGCTCAGCACTTCTCAATATTGAAGGATTCTAAAGGCAAAATTTTCAGATACCTTTTTTGAACAACATAAAAGACGACTATATACATGAACTTCACCAGATAGAATACACAGAAATCAAATTGATTACATATGTGGGAAGAGTCTGTGGAAAAGCTCCATATCATCAACCAAAACAAGGCCAGAAGCAGAAGGCAAAGTCAAATATTATAACAAAATGTGCAAAGACCTGGAGTTCGAAAACCAAAAGGGAAGAGCATGTTCAGCATTTCTCAAGTTAAGGGAACTGAAGAAAAATTTTAAGTCTTGACTTGTGGTTATTGAAGGATTCTCTGGGAAAATTATTGAAAGATGCAGAAAGCATCAAAAGAAGATGGATAAAAAAATCACAGTCACTGTAACAAAAAGAAATGGTCAATGTTCAACTATTTCAAGAGGTAGCATCTGATCAAGAGCAAATGTTCCTGAAGGAAGAAGTCCAAGGTACATTGAAGGCATTGACAAAGAACAAGGCACTGGGAATTGATGGAATACAAATTGAAATCTTTCAACAAACTGATGCAGCACTGGAGGAACTCACTTATCTATGGCAAGAAATTTGGAACTACCTGGCCAAATGATTGGAAAAGATCCATATTTGTGCTCATTCCAAAGAGAAGTAGCCCAACGGAATGTGGAATTCATCAGACAATATCATTGATATTTCATGAGAGCAGAGTTTTACTAAAATTAATACAGAAACGGTTCAAGCATACATTGATAGAGAACTTCCAGAGGTTCAAGTCAGTTTCAGAGGAGATGTGGAACAAGGGATATAATTGCTGATGTTAGAAGGATTTTGGCAGAAAGCAGAGAATACCAGAAAGATGTTTACCCATGCTTTATTACCTATGCAAAGGCTTTCGATTGTGTGGATCATGACAAGCTATGGACAACATTGCAAAGTATGAGTATTCCTGAACACTTAATTATGCTCATGAGGATTCTGTACATGGACCAAGAGGCAGTTATTCGAACAGAACATGGGGACACTGAATGGTTTAAAATTAAGAAAGGTATGAGACAGGGTTATATTCTTTCACCATACTTATTCAACCTGTATGCTGAGCAAATACTCCGAGAAGCTGGGTTATATGAAGAAAAACGTGGCATCAGGATTCGAGGAAAACTCATTAACAACCTGCAATATGCAGATGATACAACCTTGCTTGCTGAAAGTGAAGAGGACTTTAAATACTTACTGATGAAGGTCAAAGACCACAGCCTTTAGTATGGATTGCATCTCAATGTAAAGAAAACAAAAATCCTCACCATTGGACCAATAAACAACATCCGTATATGTGGAAAAAAGATTGAAATTGCAAAGACTTCATTTTGCTCGGATCAACCATCAACTCTCATAGAAGCAGCAATCAAGAAATCAAACGACATATTGCATGAAGCAAATCTGCTGCACAAGACCTCTTTAAATGCTCAAGAGCAAAGGTGTCAGTTTGATGACTCAAGTGTAGCAACAATTGTGATGTTGGTCCAGGATCAGGTAGTGGTACTATTCGTTCTGTTTTGCATAGGGTCACTATGGGTTGGTACCAACTTGATGGCACATAACAACAACAACCTGCTAAACAAATAATTTGAGAATCTGGGTTATATGAAGAATCATGTAGCATGAGGATTAGAGGAAGATTCTTTAAAAACCTGTGATATAGGGTAGATAGGAACGGGCAATTTAGACATTGGCTACCTAAAATGAGGGGGCAATAAAGGCATGAAGTGAC
>NW_006408520.1:5841313-5876340 GCF_000296735.1 Chrysochloris asiatica
GGGGATTATAATCAATGTAATGAAACAAGTTATATGAATGGTTGAATGTGAAACTGATGATGTGCCCTGTAAACTTTCACTCAATCCACAATGAAGAGGACTTAAAATACTTACTGATGAAGTTCAAAGAATACAGCCTTCTGTATGGATTACACTGCAGTGTAAAGAAAACAAAAAGTCTCACAGCTAGACCAATAAACAACATCATAGTAAGATTAAAGTTGTCAGAGACTTCATTTTGCTTGTATCCACAATCAACACTCATGGAAGAAGCATTCAAGAAATCAAATGATGTATTACATTAGGCAAATCTGCTGCTCAAGACCTCTTTAAAGTGTTAAAGAGCAAAAATACCAGTTTATGGACTAAGTTGTGCCTGACCCAAGTCATGTTATTTTTCAATCATCTATTAAAGTTGACCAATGAATAAGAAAGACCTAAAAAAGGAGAAGAAAACATAGAATCACTTGAGTTATGGTGTTAAAGAAGAATATTGAATGTAGCATGAACTGCCAGAACAAACTATGTTGAAAAAAGTACAGACAGAATGTTTTTCTAGAAGCCAGGATAGCCAAGCTTTATCTTTTAGAATGTTGGTATATCATCTAGAGGGACCAGTCATGAGGGTCATTAAAAAAGAGGACGATCCCAATGAGATAAATTGACAGGGTGGCAGGCAAGGACAATGGTGATGGGCTCAAACGAAGTAACACTTGTAAGGATGGAACAGGATCAGGCAGTGTTTTATTCTATTGTGCATACGATTTCTATGAGTTGGGGCTGAATAGATGGCACCTAACAACAATATTAATTTTAAGTGATTATTATTTAGCTCCCACTGCCATTGAGTCAGTTCCAATTCATAGTGACCCGTAAATCTTTATGGGAGCAGGACACCTCATCTTTCCTCCCATAACGTTAGCTCTGAGTATTAAAATAAAGGTGATTTTTTTAATTGTTCAATTTTGAGAGTAGTTATAAGGTTTTATATGTGTGTGTGTGTGTGTGTGTTGTTGTTAAGTTCCGTCAAGTCAGTTCCGACCCTGTATAGGGCTCCCAAGGAGCGGCTGGTGAGTTTGAACCATCGACCTTGTGGATCAAACCAACTTTTCAGTTCAGCGCATTAACCCACAGCAATATATATGTATGTTTCATATATATATATATATATGGTTTGCTTTTGTAAAGAAAAACTAAAAGTTAATTTTAGAGTCCTGGTGTGGCACTATAGGATAAGCACTGGATGGCTAACCAAAAATTAGGCAGTTCAAACCCACCAGCTGCTTCTTGGAAACCCTATGTAGGACTGTTCTGAGTCTGAGCAGACTCTACAGCACTTCACAACATTACATCCCTGGTATACCTTGTCATTTACATGCCAATTTCATGATTCTTTTTCTCCATTTGTAATCTATAATTACATCAGATATGAGGTTTTGGAGTTCTTCCTTTCTTCTGCTCTATCCTAACGTGAAGCTTTTCTCTACTTTCAGTAGCATTGGTCCTTGCTCTGGTCTGCATTTGGAATGTCCTATAGAAGCTGATTATTGCCTGGATCCATAACTTGCCAAGAACAGATTTCATGTGTGAAGCAACACTGGCTTAATCCAATTCCTGCTTTCTTCTAAAAGTAGGCCTCTAAATTTTGAAAAGCCTATACAAGTTTCCCATTACTTCAGTGCTTATGACTTTGACCTCAAAAGTCCCATAACTACTTGAGGACCAAAAACAGTATTGGCAGTGTATCAGAAAGGAGGTTTTGCATGCCTCCTGAACACTCTTAATTGTCTCAGTTTTCACTCTACCTCCAGTTTTAATTTTGTGCACAGTGAGTAAGAAACCTTTGTCATTTTTCTTATAAAGTCTGGGCACAAAAAGAGAGACAGTAAGCTCATGCTCAGAGGAAACAAGAGTAATTTCACATCACATGTCTATCTTATTCTAATCAGGATAAGTTACTTTGGCAAACAAATATCTGTTTTTAACTGTACTCTGTCTTTTATACATTTAGTTTATTCTTCTTAAGTTAGCCTGATTTCTAAACTCTGAAAGTCATATCATTCATGAACCTGCTGACAAGGACAGGTCAATTGTTTGTTGGAAATCTTTGTTCTGATTCCCTCTTGAAGTTGAAAACTATCTGAATGTTTTTAGCCCACAGTTCCTATGAAATCTCTTTGGAGCTCACAACTGAAATGGGCTGGCATCACATATTCCTGAAGATAATGTTTTACAGGTAATAGGAGGATTTATAATCCCTGCAGGAAAAATGCACCAAACCCACTGCCACTGAGTTGATTCCAACTCATAGCAAGCCTGTATACGGTTTCCAAGGCTGTAAATCTTTGCAGGAGCAGAAAGCCTCATCTTTCTCCCAGAGAAGCAGGTGGGTTTGAGCTTCCAACTTTGCAGTTAGCAGCCCACCAGACCTCCTTGCAGGAAAATCAAGTACTAGAATCATGTTTCTTGATTCATCCCACAGTATTGGTTGATCTTGGTGTTCTGCTATTTTCCCAGGTTTCTGTGAGTATTTTCCTGAATTGATTATGATTATTTTCCTTAGCAGGCAAAGAATGCTCTCGTTCATACTTCTGAACTTTTATTTGTGAAAGGGATTCCTTTATTAAATTATTTGAATAAGACCAGCTTGAATTTAAAAGAAAAAAAAGTAAATATGCAAAAGAACCAAACTTTTTTTAAAAAAAACTTGCTCAGATGCTAAATTGTTTTATTTTATTTCCTTGCTAATATTTGTTATGTACTCGATTTGTTCCACATTACTTATTTCCCCTGCAGTTATTTAGACCCGATTCCCTCTGCAAGTCAGTTAGCATTCCTCCACTTTCATCCCAATGTAGATTATTGGTTAAGAGTAGGGCTGGGGGTGAGTAATAAGAGAGTGAATGGTTAAAGCTAGCCCTTAGTCACAGCTAGCAAAATGGCTCAGAATGCATGCCTATTCCAAGTGGGTTGTGACAGCTCCTTTGTCTGTAAAGGTCAGCATAGTCACTGCATTCTTTTTTTTTTTTTTTTCAAAAACAAACTGTGACAGAGTGAAATGGCAGGGCTCCCAAAGAGAGTAAAACAGATGACTTGCGGGAAGGTAGCAGAAGTTGAGCAACCTGGATATCTCAATTTCATGCTCAGTGCTAAGTAAGATCTTGGGAGTATGAATTGTCTTATCCAGGTGTATGAGTCATCGTCTGGAACCTCAGGCTGGACTTCACAGACTGTTCTAAATGTTTAAGGCTCATCTGTACATGCTGTTCTTCAGGAAATCCATGGATCAAACTGTCATTACTTCAGCTGTTACTTGTTGTCGAGTTGCTTTAACTCATGGCAAACTTTGTTGTTGTGTACTGTCCAGTCTGTTCCATAGCGACCCTGTGTAGGATTTCCAAAGAGCGATTGGTCAATTAGAATTGCTAGCATTGCAGTTACCAGTCCAGTGCTTATCCTACAGCACCACATCAGGACTCCTCATGATGACCTTACATATAACAGAAGAAAATGCTGCTTGGTCCTGCGCCATCTTTGCCATCGTTTTCATATGCTTGAGTCCACTGTTGAAGCTGTTCTTTCAATCCATGTCACTGAGAGTTTTCCTTGTTTTTGCTGATCCTCTATTTTATCAAACATGATTTTGTTTTCTAGTGTTTGGTGTTTTCTGGTGAAGTGTTCAAAGTAAGCAAGCCAGAATCACACTAGCCTCACTTTAAGAAGCATACTGATTGTATTTCTTCTAAAATGGATTTATTTCTTCTTTAAGAAGTCCACAGTATATTCAATATACTTTGTGAACACCAAAATTCAAATATATCACACGTGTCTTCCTTTTTCATCATCCAGTTTCTGCTTGCATATGAGGTGACTGAAAAGACCATGACTTGGTCAGGTACACCTTAGTCATCCTTGATTTTTAAATCTTTAAGCATTTTCCCTTCTGAGGTGGGACATTCCCACTTGAAAGGAAAAGCAGAACCGCCTGTAGCAGCTGGAGGAACAGAAGATATTTCTTGAAAGAAAGACCAGCAGGAAAAATCCAAAACAAAAATGGCAGTCTGATTGGATACTACAAGAACAAGCAAGTTGTTCCCTGGGGAGCCACCAAGCAAGCAATCAAGTCCCTTCAGGACAACCCCCCCTCCAAGACTGAAACATATAAGGTACACATGAGCAGGCATGTAAGCTTGCTGGTGACCACATTGGTCGCCTGGTGAGTGTAAGAGGGGGAAAGGCAGCAACGAAGATATGGGCCAAGTTCAGTCATGTTCCATAATCTTCCATCGACCTGGAGATGAGTGACAGAAGAGATGAGTGGAGATGAATGACAGGAGATAAGGCTGGATAGTCTAACATGTGATAAGACCTGGGGACTCCTGAGCCCATGGACAAGGACATAGCCACAAATAGCTAGAGCTGAGAGCAAAGTACCAAGCTGATATGAAATAAGGGTAGATGCACAAGAATGCCCAAACTTGTAGATAGTACCCATTTGATGGCTTGATAGTCAGAACTCAACTGGTGGTGGTGGTTATGTGCTATGGAGTTGGTTCTGACTCATAGCAACCTTATACAGGGTTTCAAAGGCTGTAAATATTTACAAAAGCAGAAAGCCTCATCTTTCTCCCACGGAACAACTGGTAGTTTCCAACTGCTGATCTTGAGGTTTGTAGCCCGAGTCATAACCACTATGCTACCCGAGCTCCTTAGAACTCAACTGTTGTTGTTGTTGTTATTGTTGTTAAGTGCCATCAAGTTGGTTCCAACCCATACTTACCTTGTATAGGGTTTCCAAGGAGCAGTTGGTGAGCTTGAACCACCAACCTTGCAGTTCAAATGGCTTTGCAGTCTGGTGCATTAATCCACAGTGCCACACCAGACTCTAGAACTCAACTAGAAGAAGAAAAAAAAAAAAATTTTTTTTTCTTTTGATAAAGAAAACGAGTGTAAATTGCTACAATTTAATGAATTTGACCTATATTTATGGACGTAGTAGCTCAAAATACTAACTGAGAGGGAAGGAGTCTCTACATTAAGGATCAATCCTATCGCCTCTGTATGCAGGGTTGATAGGGATGGGCAACTTAGACATTGGCTACCTAAAATGGGGGTGGGAGGCTATAAAGGCACAAAATGGCTGGCTTACAAGTTTTCAAGAGGGAGTTTAGTTTCAGAGTGTGCAGGGGAAGGTAGAATCCCCACTGAATAATATTCATCTTGTCTAGATGGATTTGGTAGTGTAGTGGTTACGAATCGGGCTGCAAACCTTAGGGTCAGCAGTTTGAAACTACCAGCTGTTCCGTAGGAGAAAGATGAAGCTTTTTGCTCCCATAGAAATTTACAGCCTCAGAAACCCTGTACAGGGTCGCTATGAGTTGGAACCAACTCCATGGCACATAGCCACCACCACCACCACTAGCATGGAAAGGTGTGAGATGAGAGAAAAACCAAGCTGGATCTGGTGAAAAGAGATGGGGATAAGATTCTTATGATTCAATAGTGAGTAATTGTTACCATGACTAATTGCAACTGTCACAACTGTGAAGGTAGAAGTTTTGTAATAAAAAAAGGGAGTCATTAAATTTATAGTCCAGGACCAGAGGACCCTAGGACTATCAAGGAAGAAGAGCATGAACGGAATATAGGACCTTCTCCAGAGAAGCAGTGACACCAGAAATGGAGACAGAGATGAAGACATGTAGAAATAGAGCAGCTGAGGACTCTAGACTCATGGAAAGAGAAAGGCTGTGTGCTAGTGGCCAGGAGCCAGGCTTGCAGATATGCCTTTTTGTTGTTTATATTATTATCTATTCCTGAGTGCTTTTGTGTACATTCCTCATACCCACCCCCCCACCCCCCAAGCCCCCAAAAAAACTACAGAGGGAATTGGAGCAAATGCTGTTGAATAGTGATGCACGGAGGAGATTGTAATCATTGCAATGAAACAATGAATGTAAAACTGATGTTCCCCCTTGTAAAGTATCACTCAATTCACAATAAAAACTTTAAAAAAAAATTTCCTAGTGCTTATATATTTTCCTAGTACTATATACAAGCACACTAGGAAAATTATATATATATATATATATTCTTAGGAGTCCTTGTGTGGCACTGTAGGTTAATGCGCCAGACTGCAAAGCCATTTGAACTGCAAGGTTGGTGGTTCAAGGTTCAAGCTCACCAGCTGCTCCTTGGAAACCCTATACAGGATCCTTATGGGTCGGAATTGACTTGATGGTACTTAACAACAACAACAACAAATGCCTTATACCTATCAATAACTATAGCATTGACCATGGATAACAAATAGATAAGCAGAGTTGTGTTTTGTTTTGTTCCCCCACCCCTCCACCCCAAGCTTCTGATATCACTAGTAATGAAGTTTCCTAAAAGGCCACAACAGCTTTAGGGTAAATATCTTGTAACCTCAAAATAACAGAGACCCTTGAGAAACTAACCTTGACCTCTTCCAACCCAGGAAGAATCTGCTTCCCTTTTTCTGAAAGAGGAACATGTGAAAATCTTTCTTTGCTATGATAGGGAGTGTTGCAGACATCCTCCTCCTTCTCCTTTGAGGACAAACCAATCAGGAAAATCAGAGAGAAGAAAGGATGTCAGTGGGAGAGGAAAGAGATTAAATATGCTTTATTTTAATTTACACAGTCTCATTGAAAACTTTTTTCATTTCTGTCCTCCCTATTCCTTAAAAACTCAAGTATTTAACCATAGTGGCACAGTGAATTACTTAATATATAAATCTCACCAAATAACTTGGGGGATCATGCACATGGGGTAGGGCTGGGTAAGAGAAGATGGGAGAAGATTTTAATAAGATTATATGATTCCATTGTGATACTCAGTTGTGAGAGACTGTTTACTGCGTTGAATGTAAAATTGATGAACAAAGGTTTCTTAATAAAAGAAACAGTCTATGGTCATTACAGGGGTATGGCAGGAGGTGTAGCGCTGTTGAATCAGCACCAAACTGCAAACCACAATGTCAGCAGTTCAAACCCACCAGTTGCTCCTTGGAAACCCTATACAGGGTTGCTATGTGTCAGAACTGACTTAACAACAGATGGAAAACACATGTTAATGTGGGCACAGGGAAGGCAATATACAACAAGAAAGAAGTTGGTAAAGGAAAGATGAAGGTAGCAGGAGACACAGGGAGGGGTGTAAGAGTTAAATGAAATGGAGATAAATACTGTTAGTTGATAGTACATTTGTTGAATGTTCACTCAATTCAACAAATTCACTCAATTCACAATAAAAACTTAAAAAAAAAAAGTCAAGTATTTAACCATTATGGTGAAGTGAATAAAAATAATAAAAGGTTGCCTTAATAGGTAACTCCCACTGAATGATTTGGTGGGGCTAGGTACATGGGTGTATTTCCTCTTTTCCTGATGGGTAAGAGAAGGTGAGAGAAGATGCTGATAAGAGTATAAGATTCAGTTGTGAGTGATTGTTAACAGGGTTCATTGTGATCGTAAAAACTTGACACTCTAATGAGGCAATTGGTCAATTTTGCCATCCTGCTATGTTTAGGCATTGAACCTTCTCAATCCAGGGTCAGAATACTGTGATCAGAGAAACAATAGAAAAGTGGCTGAGGAGTGGAAGCAGCAGGATCAAGAGCCAGAAGATCAGGCTCCAGGCCTATGGAGTGAGTAAAGCTCAGTTCCTTTAGGCAGGATATCACTTGTAGAATAAAGTTCCTTCAAGCATTTAATTAGAGAAGCTAGGTTTGCTGACCCATGTAGCTATATCTCAGCACCTTTGGGATGAGGTTTATGGAAGAATAGCATGTCCTTTGGGCATTTATTGGCAATGCTAAAAGAGCTTCATAATATTCACTAAGCAGCGCAGAGGCCAAGGGTGCCTAAGAGACTAAGAATCAGAGAGAGGCCTACCTATCTGCATGACTGGAAGAACTTGTCCTGACCCAGAAACTGTACCCTGAGCACTTTTTAATCCTGAATTGTAACTTGTTGACTTTCCTAATAAAACTCATAGTTGTGAGTATGTCTCTTAAGTTCTTTGTGGCCATTGCAGTTAACTATCAAACCCAGAAAAGATGTAGACAGTACCATGGGAGAGATGGTTGGTGTCAGAATTGGTAAGAAGTTTATAGGGTGGAAGCATATCTGACCCATGTCTGACTCATAGGAATCAGCCTTGGGTTGATGTGGAATTTGATTCTTTTTCTCCCTTGTGAAGTCAGAAAAGGTCAGATGCCACCCCATCATTCTTAACACTCTGTCTGACTCACTATTTTTATAATGATATTAAAGCTCATCGTAATTAGAGAGGATGCCAAAAAGTAACTGTTATCAAATAACTACATAGTTTTCAGGTAAAATTTCTACCCTTAAATACATACAAACCCACAGACATATTCATATACACACGTGCATATGCATGCCCATACATTCACTTACTCACTTTTTTCTTCTTCTATTTTTTTTTTATTGTGAATTGAGTGAAGGTTTACAGACAAGACAAGATCATCATTTTTAAATTCAATAAATCATACACTTTGTTTCATCTCAGTGATTACAATTCTCTCCATGTAACAACAGTTCATTCTGCTTCCTCCCTGTGGTGGTGGTTGTTGTTGATAAGTGCCATCAAGTCAGTTCTGATTCATGGCGACCCTGTAGGATTTTCAAGGAGTGGCTGGTGGGTTTGAACTGCCAACCTTGTGGTTAGTGGTCTAGTGCTTATCCTACAGTGCCACACCAGGACTCCTCCCTTTGGTTGTTGTTGTTGTTGTTGTTGTGTGCCGTGGAGTCGGTTTCCACTCATAGCGACCCTGCACAGGGTTTCCGAGGCTGTTAATCTTTACGGGAGCAGAACGCCTCATCTTTCTCCCGCGGAGCAGCTGGTAGTTTCGAACTGCTGACCTTGCGGTTCGCAGCCCGATTCGTAACTACTACGCTACCAGAGCTACCTAGCATAGTGGTTACGAAATGAGCTGTTCTGTGGGAGAAAGATGAGGTTCATCCATCTTATGAGATGTTTCACAGATTCATCATTATTCTTCAATGTTGCATAGATTCCATTGTGTGTATGCACCAAAGATTGTTATCCACTGTTTTATTGATGGACATTTGGGCTAGCTTAATCTTTTTGCTATTGTGAATAGTGCTACGATGAACATCAGTGCACATATATTTTATTTACTTGTGTCTTGGCTCTTATTGTGGATATGCACAAAGTAGAAGGATTACTGGGTTAAATGATACTTCTATTTCCAGCTTTTTGAGGAACCACCACACCATTTTCCACAGTGGTTGAACCATTTTACACTTTCACCAGCAATGTAGGAAGGATCCAGTCTCTCCATACACTTCTTGGCATTTGCTGTTTCCTGTTTTGTTTTGTTTTTTAACTTTGCTATTAAATGCTGGTGTGAGATGATATCTCATTTTTGTCTTGATTTTCAAAGTCCTGGTATGGCTCCATAAGATCAGCACTGGATTGCTAACCACAAGGTTGGTGGTTCAAACCCATCAGTCACTCCTTAGAACCCCTATGCAGGGCTGTGATGAGTCAGAACTGACTCCATGGTACTTAATATTGACAACAATGGCTAATGATCCTGAACATTTATTCATCTGTTTTTGGGATGCCTGAATGTCTCCTTTGGTGAAGTGCCTGTTCATATCCATGCCCAGTTTTTAACTAGTTGTTTGTCTCTTTCTTGTATAGATGTTGTAGTTTTCTATAAATTTTAGAGATTAATCCCCTGTCTGGTATGTCACTGCAAAAAAGTTTTTCTCAATCTGTGGGTTCTCTTTTTACTCTTTTGGCAAAATCCTTTGATGCACATAACTGTCTAGTTTTTCAGAGATCCCAGTCATCAATTTGGTCTTCTACTCTTTGTGTGTTTTTTGGAATATTTGAATAGTGTATTAATGCCAGGTACTACAGCCTCTGTTTGTCTCTATTTTTTCATTGATGATCTTTATAGTCCTAGGTTTTACATTTAGGTCTTTAATCCAGGTTGAGTTTGGTTTTGTATATGGTGTGAGATACGGATCTTGTTTCATTATTCTGCAAATAGATTTTCAGTTTTACCAGCTCCACTTGTTGAAGAGACTATCTCTTCCCCATTTTATATGTTTTGGCCCTTTGTCAAAGATCAACTGATTGTATGTAGGTGGATTTACTTCTGAGTTCTCAATTCTGTTCCATTCATCTATGTGTCTTTCTTTTTACCAGTACCAGGATGTTTTGACCACTGTAGCTGTATAGTAAATTTTTAGATCCTGGAGTGAGAGGCCTCCAATTTTGTTCTTCTTCTTAAGCAATTCTTTGCTTTTTTGAAGGTCACTTTCCTTTCCATATAAAGTTAGTGATCATTTTTTTCCATTTCTTGAAAGAATGATATTGAAGTCTGAATTGGGATTGTATTATATCTTTAAATTACTCTTGGAAGTGTTGACATTTTCACAATGTTAAGTCTTCCTAACCGTGAGTATGGTGTGATCTTCCATTTTTGTAAGTCTCTTTTGGTTTCTTACAGTAGTATTTTGTAGTTTTCTTTGTATAGGTCTTTTGCTTCTCTGGTTAGATTTATCCCTAAGTATTTCATCTTTTGGGTGACTATTATAAATAGTATTGTTTTCCTAATAGCATTTTCTGAGCTGTCTTTATTAGTGTATAAGAATCCAACTGATTACATATTAATCTTGTACCCTGCAACTTTGTTGAATCTTTCAATGAGTTCCTATCTTTTTCTTGCTGAGTCTTTGGGATTTTCTAGTATAGGATTGTGTCATCTGCAAGTAGAGAGAATTTTACTGTTTCTTTGCCAGTTAGGAGGCCTTTAATTTCCTTTTCTTGCCCTAGAGCTCTGGCTAAGATTTCCAACACAATATTGAATAGGAGTGGTGATTAAGGGTATCCTTGTCTGGTTTGTGTTCATAAAAGGAATGCTTTCAGTTTCTCTCTATTGAGAGTAATGTAGCTGTTGGATTTGTATATATGCCTCTAGTTTTGTTGAGGAATTTCCCTTCAATTCCTAATTTGTTGAGTGTTTTTACCAGAAATAGATGTTGGATTTTGTCAAATGCCTTTTTTGCATCAATCTATACGATCATGTGGTTCTTTACCTTTGTTTTCTTTCTTTCTTCTTCTTTTTACACGGTGGATTACATTAGCTGTTTTTCTAATACTGAACCATCTTTGCAACCCTGGAATGAATCCCACTTGGTCGTGATGTATTATTTTCTGATGTGTTGTTGAATTGTATTGACTAGGATTTTGTTAAGAAGTTTTGCATCTATGTTCATGAGGGATAATTGCTCTCCAATTTTTTCTTTAGTAGTGTCTTTGCCTGGTTTTGGTATGAGAGTTATTCTCACTTCATGAAAAATATTCAGGAGTTTTCTATCCTCATCTATGTTATGGAATAGTTTGGGTAAAATTGGTGTCAGCTCTTGTCTGCATGTTTGGTAGAATTCACCAGTAAAGCCATCTGGGCCCAAACATTTTTTTTGCTAAGTACATTTTAATTACTCAGTTCATTTCTTCCTTTGTTAAAGGCCTGTTCAAATTTTTTACTTCACTCTGTATTAGTTTAAGTAAGCTGTGTTTTTCTAAAATTGTATGCATTCCTTATAGATTTTCAAATTTATTGGAGTATAATTCCTCATAGTATTCTTTTTATTTCCATTTGTTGTGTTGTGATGTGCTTCACATCATTTCTTATGCATGTTATTTGCATATTCTCCCTCTTTTCTCTTGTTAGCTATTCCAGTGGTTTGTCGATTTTATTAATCCATTCAAAAAACCAACATCTTGTCATATTAATTCTTTCTATTGTTTTTCTGCTTTCTAATTCATTTATTTCTACTCTAATCTTTACTATTTATTTTTTCCTGGTAATTGTAGACTTACTTTGCTAGTTTTTTTCTAATTGATGTATTGATGTATTGATTTTGGTTCTTTATTCTTTTTGGATGTGTGAATTTACTGCTGTAAATGGCCCTCTAAGCACTGCTTTTGCTGTGTTCCAAAGGTTTTGGTACGTTGTGTTTTCATTTTCATTTGATTCAAGGAATTTTTTAATTTCAGTTTTTATTTGCTATATCACCAGTAGCTTTTCAGCAGACTGTTTTCAATTTTCATGTATTTGATTTTGTTTCCTTGATCTTCCTGTTGTTGATTTCTAATTTTACCAGCATTGTGACCTGAAACAATGCTCCATGATATTTTGATGATTTTTAATTTGTTAGGGATTACTTTGTGGTCTGATCTGGAGAATGCTCCATGTGCACTGTAAAAGAAAAAAAAAAATGTATATTGTGCTTTCATTGGATTGAGTGTTCTGTATAAATCTATGAGGTCAAGTTGGTTGACTCTGTTCTTTAGTTATTCTCTGCCTCGCTAGAGTTTCTGTCTGGCTCTTCTGTCATTTATTGAAAGTTGTTGTTGTTAAGTGTCATTGAGTTGCCCTTGACTCATAGCGACCCTGTACAGGGTTTTCAGCTGGTGAGCTTGAACTGCTGACCTTGTAGTTCAGACTGACCTTACAGTCCAATGCATTAACCCATAACACCACATCAGCACTCCTTATCAAAAGTAGTATGTTAAAATCTCCTATTATTATTGTAGAGTTGTTACTTTCTTTCTTTAATTCTATTAGTTTGTTTTATGTATATTGAGGTTCTTCCATTGGGATCACAGTTATTTATTATAGTTATGTCCTCTTATTTAATTGACCACTTAATCATGAGATGATAGCCTTCTTTGTCTCAATGCTGGTTTTAGCATAAAAATCGAATTAATCAGAAATTAATATTGCTACGTCTACTCATTATTTTATTGTCATTAGCTTGACACATATGTTTTCCTTCCTTTGATTTTTAATGTGTTTTTGTCTTTGTGTGTAAGATGTACTCTTGTAGACAGCATATAGAATGATCTTGTTTTCTTATCCATTCTCTGTCTTTTGGTACATTTAATCCATTGATGTTTAGTTTAATTATTGATAGGTATGAGTTGTTTGCATTCATTTTCTTAGTGTTCTTTTGTGGTACTGCTGTTTTCTTTGTTCCACATGTTTTCCTGTGCTGAGTTCATTTTGTGTTTTCATGTCAGTTTCCTCACTGCTGTTATTTTAATATTTCCAAAACTGTAATGCTTTCCCTTTTTCTTGATTTCATCTGAAGGTGTATTAATTTTCTTTGTGGCTAGTCTCTAATTTACTAATTTATTCTCTAATTTAAAGCAGTTTGTTTTATCTTTAAGTCTACTTGACTTCCTTACCATTTGGAATTCTGTAACTCTACTTTTCCTTTTTGCTCTGTAGTTATTTTGATTGTAAACTGATATTTCTGATTCCATATTTTTCAGTTTTGAAAGTTTGTTTTACTTTGAATACTTCTATATTTGAATTGAATTCCAGTGGTATTGCTGGTATGTCAATCTCTGATTGTTCTCGGCTGTTGTTGGTTCTCAGTCGAAAGAACTTTCTTTAGAATTTCCTGTAAATTTGGTCTAGTCTTTACAAATTCCTTTAATTTATGTTTACATGGAAATGTTCTAATTTTGTCACTGTATTCAAGGGACAGTTTTGATGGGCATATGATTCTTGGTTGGCAATTTTTTTCTTTCATGTTGTATCTACTGAACAATTGGAGTTTAATCTTATTGGTTCTCTCTTCTAGGTAACTTTTACTTTTTCCCATGCTACTTTTAAGATTCTTTCCTTGTCTTTGATTTTGGAAAGTTTAATTATAATTTGGAGATTTTCTTATTTAGTCTATCTTGTTTGGGGTTTGCTCAGTTTCTTGAATGGTTATCATTACATCTTTTATGATGTCAGGGAAATTTTCTTCCAACAGCTCTTTAACTATCTTTCTGTGTTTTTTTTTTTTTTTTTTGCCTTTTTCTATTCTGGAATTCCAATCACCCATAAATTATTCCTCTTCATATTGTGCTACATGAATCTTAGGCTTTCTTCAGACTTTCTTCATTCTTTAATCTGATTTTTGTTCAAACTTATTAGTATTCACAGGTTTATCTTCAAGCTCACTAATTCACATCAACTCCTTTACCCTTTCAATATGTTTTCCATTTCTGAAATCTTAATATTACTCTCTGGAGTTTTATTTGCATGTTTTATATTGTCTCCAATCCTGTATCTGTTTTGTTTGATTGTTCTTATAGTGCTTTCCTGAATTCCTTTTTGTTTTCCTCTACCTTTCTGTAAATCCTTTATATGTACCTAAATAGCATTCTTTTGAATTATTTTTCAGTTAGTTCCAGTGTCTTTTTTCCACAAAAATGTTTTCAAGCTCTGCCTTGGTCACTTGTTTGAGCTACTCTCTTGTTTCTTCAAATGAAAATAATTGTCTGCTGCTTTTGAGACATTATGATGTTTTTGTTTTGTATTAACTTGATAATTGTATGTTGGTGTATTCTTAGTCACTCACCAACTGCCTCCTGGGGGTTATGACCAAGAGATGAGCTTTAACACCATTCTCTGTTCACTTTCTGTGCAGTTCAGTTTAGGATGGGTTTGGCTGATGCTGGTTTTTGTTGTTGATCTACTATATATCACTAGTGGTGGTACTAACTCTTGCCCAATACTTAGGGTTGTAGCAGGTACGGTTTTGATGGAGCTGTTTGGCTGCAGTTGCTGTTTCCCGTCAGTGAGGCAAGAAGAGAAAATACAAGCACAAAAGAGAAGGTAAACAAACAACAAATTAGCTAACGTAACAACAGCAATAAAAAAGAAAATAGTAAAAAAAATACATATAGAAAGAAAGAAAGCAACAGCTAGAAAAAGAATATAAAAACAGCTAAAAAAAAGAATATAAAAAAAAAAAAGAGGGAGAGGAAAATACAATAATAAAAAGAAAGAATAAGATCCAAACACAATTAGGGAAAGGAATGAATAAAAGGAAGAGACCATAAAGTAGTAACAAACAAACAAACAAATTAAATTAATTTTAAAAAGAAAGGAAATAAAAATAGTTAAAAAGAAAGAAGGAGCAGCAATTGGAGAAAGAAAGGCTGAAAAAAAAAGATGTAAAAATGAAAGGAGAGAAAGAATGAGAGACAAAGGCAAGGGAGAAAGAATAAAGAAAAAAAAATATATTGAATGGGAAAAAAAAAACAGGGCAGTTACCAGACCCAGAAGGAGAGACTTATGTCTCCTGCCAGCCACATCATGGGTGGGTAAGGGATGAGACAGTAACACTCACCTTAGATGTAGTTCCTGAAGGGTTAGGTGTTGTTCTGGGTACCCAACTGAGAAGTAGTTTGTGCAGACCCCAAAACAGCTTGGTATCAAGGTATTTCTGTCCCAGAGGGGAACCAACAATGAGAGGTCCCTCTAGTTCTGGGCTGATCAGACCAACTCTGCAGGTCAGGAAGAGTTGACACCTGATTCCAAGTGCCAGCGTTTGCTGCTACTAATTTCCCTCACACTTTGATGTGACTTTGATAGCTCAGAGAACAAGCACTTCCTGAGAGTGTGCATGGATGGGAGCCAGCCACACCTCTACTCACCAGGGTAATGTGGAGTACGAAGAAAAAGGAAAAATAATAATAATAATAATGTTCCTTTCTTTCCAGCAATAAGCAGTGTGCCTCTGCACTACCTACTGCCTTCTTGCCTTCAAAGTTGCCTGTAAAAGTTCGAGATGACCACATCACAGGTGGCCTGACCACCACTGACACAGATCTGCAGTTTGTTTGTTTTTTCCCCCACTTGTCTGTTCAGCTGCTTTTTCTAGTGAAGGCTAGCTCAAATTCCCCCGTTGACAGGACTCAGATCTGGAATACGGCCTGCCTAAACAGGGTTAATGTGGACAACTTCCCCCTACTTTTGTGGGGCCCATAACTGTACCACTCACGTTTGTGCATCCCTGACTGCTGGGAGGTCAGGTGCTTCCTTGGGAGAATATGCAGGTGGGGGCTAGCCTCCCTCTGGTCATCAGGGGAGTGTGGCCAAGCAAAAAAAAAAAAAAAAAAATCACACCTTTGTGTCTGTGAGCCACAGTTTCTGCAACACCCATAACTTTTCTTGTTTCTAAAGTCGCTCACAAAAGCTCATGATGGCTGTGCCTGCCGAGTTGCTGGGTCGTATCATCTCCTAATTTTGCAGTGTCAGTTCAGCTCTCTCTCCTAGTAAGCATTCCGTCCACTTCTTTTTCCTGTCATCTGAAGCCCAATGTTCCAGGACTATCATCTACATCTACTTAATTTGGTTCTCTTAGCTTAGTGGTTACGAATCGGGCTGCAAACCTTAAGGTCAGCAGTTCGAAACTACCAGCTGCTTCGCAGGAGAAAGATCAGGCTTTCTACTCCCATAAAGATTTACACCCTCGGAAACCCTGTACAGGGTCGCTATGGGTCAGAACCGACTCGACGGCACTTAACAACAACAACAATCTTTGCTGTAGAGGGTCCATACTGCCTTTCTGCCTAGTCTGCCATCTTGCCACTCTCCTACTCACTTCTTTCCATTGGGTGAATGTTCAATCATATTTTTTTTTCACTGAACCACCCATTGTTCTTTAGACAAACTTTACAGAATAAAATATATACACTCAAGTTTCAATATACCACATCCAAATACTACAATGGCTCAATTGTGATCAGTGACTGAGGTGATCAGCCATGAACAGAAGTTGAAAGCAAATCATCAAAGGACTTTCCTTGTGATGGCCAGGCTAACAGAAATAAGAACTCCAGTATATTTCATTTGTAATACTTTAATGGGACAGAGTATTATGAACAAGGATGCAAGAAACAAAATAAGCTAAAGAGGGGGAATTTATGAATAAGAAAGGGGTGAGGTTAAGGACAGATGTAAGATATTCTAATATCTAATAAGTGGAATGTTGAATAATTATTAATAATAAATGGACAAAGTATATGAACAAACACTTCACCAAATAGGATATTCAAACAGTCAACAAACACATGAAAAGAGGTTTGCAGTCTTGAGTCATTACTTCTGCTAGAATGTCAAGGATAAAAATTAATAAAAATAAAATAAGAAATATGGGCTGATCCACTGCTGGTGGAATTTTAAAATTGTGTAGCCACTATGGAAAACAGTATAACACATCATCAAATAACTAGAAATAGAATGGCCTTATCCAGCAATTCCACGGCTAGGTATATGCTTTAGCTATATAGTCGAAAACACATGAACAGACATGTTCATTGCAGTATTATATATTCACAATAGCAAAAGATTGAACCAACCTAAGTTCCTATCAATTATGAACACAAAAACAAGATGGATTACATACTCCACAGCCATAAATGTGGGTGAATCTAGAGAACATTGTGCTTAATGAAATAACTCAACCAAAAAAGACAAATATTGTATGAGTTTTAATAATTTTAATGTAATGAATTTTATAATAAGGCAAGACCATAAACAGTGAAACCTATAAACACTGGAATGGGACAGGACTGCCTTCTTTGTCTGAGCCTTGCAAAATTTTCCCCCTTGGCAGGATTCAATCCTATCATTTTCCTATCACTCACTATCTTTTGTTGGTAAGTGTCTTTGAGTCCCTTCCAACTCATACTGACCCTGTCAAGGGTTTCCAAGGAGTGGTTAGTGGGTTTGAACTATCAACCTTGCAGTTAGCAGTCCAGTGCTTATCCCAAAGTGCCATACCAGGATTCCTCACTCTCTATTAATGGAAAATAGTCTAATTTTCCTTCTCTGAAAGGCTTCTGCTTTACCCAGCTTTCTGTAGGTTTTACTGTATATAACCACAGATTATGTCACTCTGGAGTCCTGGTGTGGCGCTATGGGTTAATGCACTGGACTGCAAAGTCGTTTGAATCGTAAGGTGAGTGGTTCAAGCTCACCAGTCACTCCTTGAAAACCCTATACAGGGTCACAATGGGTTGGAATCGACTTGACGCCACTCAACAACATAGTGGACACTTGATATTTTTGGTACTAGGAAAAATAACACAAAATATGTGTGAAATGACAGTAGCTTGACCAAGGTGAATGATGTCACTAAGATATGCACACAAACATAAAAATGTTTTGGCCATGCAATGACAAATATAATTTTGCAACAACAACCAAAAATATGTGAATGGGTGTTTGAATAGATGTTGTATAGGTATGTACAAGGGGGCTTCAAAATGTTTATGGAAAAATGGAATTAAAAAAAGAATGGAATTTTTCCAAGAACTTTTTGAAACCCCTTCATATACATATGTATGTGTGTATGTGTAAACCAAAACCCGTTGCCACTGAGTCAATGTGTCACTCATAGCAATCCTATATAGAGTTTCCAGAACTGTATAACTTTAAGGGAGCAGACAGCCTTTTCTTTCTCCCATAGAGTGGCTGGTGAGTTTGAACTGTGAACCTTGTGGTTAGCCTTCTTAACACCTAACCCACGGCCCCACCTCACACATACATTGATATGTATGATAAAGCACATAAGGGATGCAGTTATAGATACTTCTCAGCTATATCCAGACAACTCCAACAATTGACATGAAATGTATGTTCCACATCTCAGTTTGATGAGTTGTATCTGGGATCTCAAAAGTTTGCGAATGGCCATCTAAAATACAACTATTTTTCCCTATTCATAAGAAGTCATGGTGTGGCGCTGTGGGTTAATGCGCTGGACTGCAAACTCGGTTTGAACTGCCAAAACGGTGGTTCAAACTCACCAGCTGCTCTTGAGCAACCCGCTACAAGGTCGCTATGAGTGGAAACCAACTCAACAGCACTTAACAACAGCAATATTCATCAGGAACAAAAGAGAAAGAAGGCAGTTCAAGACTCAAAGAACTCATCTACAGGACTGTCTGCACAAATCACAACCTCGTCAATCCTGTCTTTTCTACACCAGGTGCCTGATTACTGATTATTCTGATCAGAGTCATAATAATTGTATCCGAATAGAATGGGAAAAATTATGGAATGGAACTCAAAGTTTTAAAAAGACCAGATTTATTGATTCAGCTAAGGTTTTTGCCCTGAGATACTCTTCAGACTTTGAGCCCAAACTATCCCCTGGGATCATCTTTGAGCTGATTAACAAATTAGCTTATAAAATAAAGAATATCATCTGTGAATACTGCACTCTTTAAAAAAGGATGTTCAACAATTAATTTAAAACAAAGATGAGAAAATAAAAGGACAGGGAAACAAATAAAAATAATGAAAATGTTGACACATTGTGAAGGAGATAATCAACGTCACTTAACAATTCGCATAGAGATTGTTGAATGGGAACCTAAATACTGTGCAAATTTTCACCCCAAACACAATAAAATATATATTTTTAAAATTGATAATTGCCTAAACATCAAAGAGGAAGAAACAAAACTGGCTTGTAAGAGCATAACAGAAGAATGGAAGAGGAAGTAGTTAAATTAGCTAAGAAAAATATTGGGACCAAAATAATATGGAGACCTACACTGTTAGCAATTTTGAGTGACTGAAATCTGTGTACTTCCTGACCTGCACTGCTCTCTTTAGCACCAAGATCAAAATAAGCAGTCATCAGACCATTAGTCAGCACTTCAGCAAAACTGCATCAGAGATTAATCATCTCTGAAAAAGAGTTCCCCATTCTTCCCTTAAAAATAATGGTTTTTAGACTAGTCATTATAAAGTAATTTTTGAGTTACTTGTTCAAGTTTATTGTTTAATGTATATTCAATTTTCATAAATTCTTCAATCAAAAGTCTACACTTTTGTTAAGAACCGTGTACCTCAGTGGAAGGAATTTGAAGTCAATGATGCCTATGTTCAAATACCAGCTGTGCTGCTTACAAGTTACATAGTTTTGAACAATTTATTTTCACTGCTCTGACTCATTTTCTTCCTGCATAAAATGAGAATTCTAAGGATTGAATGAGAGAACCAAGTGCTATCAAGTCGGTTTTGACTCATGGTAACCCTGTATAGGGTTTTCGAGGAACAGCTGGTGGGTTTGAACCACTGATCTTGTGATTAGCAGTCCACTGTTTATTCTATAGCAACACATCAGGACTTCCTAATATGCACTAGGTGTTCAATAAACTATAGCTTTTTATTACTATGTTAAGAAATCAATACTTAACAAAAGTGAGTGGTGACACAGAGGATTAGTAATGTATATATGAACATATATATATACGTACAAAGAACAAGGCACCAGGTATGGATGGCATAAAAATTGAAATATTTCAAGAAAGTGAGGCAACACTGGAGGCACTCACTCAAGAAATTTGGAAGAGACCCTTATTTGTTCCCAATTCCAAAGAGAGGTGACCCAATAGAATGCGGAAATCATAAGACAATATCTTTGATATCCCATGTGAGTAAAGTTTTACAAAAATTAATACAGAAACAACTGCAAGCATACATTGACAGAGAACTTCCAGGGGTTCAAGCTGGATTCAGAAGAGGACATGGAATGAGGGATACCATTGCTGATGTCCCATGGATCTTGGCTGAAAGCAGAGAATATCAGAACAATGTTTGTTGTTAAGTGCCGTCAAGTCTATTCCGATCCATAGCGACCCTGTATAGGGTTTCCGAGGAGCAGCTGGTGAGCTTGAACCACCAACTATGCAGTTCAAATGTCTTTGCAATCTGGCTCAATAACCCACAGCGCCACACCACTGTGCTTTATTGACTATGCAATATCAGAACGATGTTTACCTGTGCTTTATTGACTGGCTTTCGGTTGTGTGGATCATGACAAGTTATGGACAACATTGCAAAGTATGAGTATTCAGAACACTTAATTGTGCTTGTGAGGAATCTGTACATGGACCAAAAGGCAGTTGTTCAAACAGAACATGGGAACACTGAATGGTTTCAAATTAAGAAAGGTATGAAACAGGGTTGTATTCTTTCACCATACTTATTCAACCTGTATGATGAACAAATAATCTGTAAAGCTGGGTTATATGAAGAAAAATGTGGCATCAGGATTGAAGGAAGGCTCATTATCAACCTGAGATATGCAGATGATAAAACCTTGCTTGCTGAAAGCGAAGAGTACTTAAAATACTGATGAAGATCAGAGAGCACAGCCTTCAGTATGGATTGCATCTCAATGTAAACTAAACAAAAATCCTCACCACTGGACCAATAAACAACATTCTTCTCAGTGGAGAAAAGAGTGAAGTTGTCAAGGACTTCATTCTTCTTGGATCAACTATCAACACTCAAGGAAGCAGCAGTCAAGAAATCAAAGGACATTTTGCTTTAGGCAAATCTGCACAAGACCTTTTTAAAGTGTTGAAGAGCCAAGAAGTCAGCTTGAGAACTAAGGTGTGCCTGACCCAAGCCATGGTATTTTCAATAACCTCATATGCATGCGAAAGCTGGACAGTGAATAAGGAAGACCGTAGAAGAATTGATGCTTTTGAGTTATGGTGTTGGAGGAGAATATTGAAAGTGCCATGGGCTGGTAAAACAGCTATACAGATCTGTGTTGGAAGAAGTGCAGCCAGAGTGCTCCTTGGAGGCCAGGATGGCCAAACTTCATCTCTTATATTTCAGACATGTTGTCGGGAGGGACCAGTCACTGGAGAAGGATATCATGTTTGGTAAGGTGGAGGGTCAGAGAAAAAGAGGAAGACCCCAACAAGATGGATTGGCAAAGTGGCAGCATCAGTGGGCTTAAGCGTGGCAACAATTGTGAGGTTGGCCCAGGATCTGGCAGTGTTTAGTTCTGTTGTGCATAGGGTTGATAGGATTTAGTACCAACTTGATGGCACCTAACAATAACAACAACAACATACGTGTATCTGGAGTCCTGGTGTTGCACTGTGGGTTAATACACTGGACTGTAAGGTCGATTTGAACCCCAAGGTCAGCAGTTCTAATTTACCAGCCATTCCTCAGAAAACCAATATAGGGTCGCTCTAAGTTGATAAAGTAGCTCTAGTAGCATAGTAATTACAAGTCGGACTGCTAACCTCAAGGTCTGCAGTTTGAAACTGCCAACAATTCCATTGGAGAAAGATGAGACTTTCTGCTTCCATAAAGACTCAGAAATCCTATGCAGGGTCGCTGGGAGTCAGAATCAACTCCATGGCACACTACTACCACCATCACCAACACCCTGAGTCGGTACCTATTGATGGCACTTAACAACAACAACATATATGTGTCTAGGTCGGAATATGGCGAGAGTGAAAAAAGAAAGATATCCATCAGCAAGAATAGAGAAGGGGACAAAGAAAAGTAAGTGGAAAGGCGATTTCTTCTATGATAAGGAAGGTGAGGAGCATATTTAGAAAAAGAGAAGAGGTTTGGCCTAAAGTGTGAAATCTACTGATGTCAATTCACTGGACAATGAGCTAAATTCCCAGGGCCACTAGCACCTAGTGCAGTCCTGTGACTTGAATAGTCAGGGTATCATAGCACTAAACAATGGAGTCCTGGTATGGCACTGTGGACTAATGCATAAGACTGCAAAGTCATTTGAACTGCAAGGTTGGTGGTTCAAGCTCACCAGCTGATCCTTGGAAATCCTATACAGGGTCGCTATGGATCAGAATTGACTTAACAGCACTTAACAACAATAGCCATAGTTCTACAACAGCAAAAAATTTAAATCATTAACCTGCTTTTTCTCTTTTTTGCCTTTCTGAGTAGAAATCTTCTGCACTAAAAACAACACAACATCTTTTAAGAACAACAGTCTGCCTTAGGCAACCATTTGCCCAGAGGAGAGATTGGAATTTATTATAGAAGAAAAACAGAGAAAGAACAGTGTTCTCCTCTGTCATTGAAAAAATAAGGTCATGCAAAAGCTTTTGCAAAGAGATTTGCTAAACTTCTTTGTGAGGTCCTTTGTATTTTAGCAACCAGGCATCAGGACTTCAGATTATAGAGTTCTGCCACAGTGGTCTGGAGTCCTGGTGTGGTGCTGTAGGATAAACACTGGACTGCTAACCACAAGAAATGTAGTTTGAACCCACCAGCCACTCCCTGGAAACCCTATCTAGGCACGCTATGAATTAGAACCATAAGAAATAAAATTTCAAGATGGTCCATCTTCAGGAATGAAGAGGGGCATGGAGTCAAGGAAATTGCTAGACCAGACATAGATTGTTTAACAGCAACAATGGCCTATATATCTGGGACATGTGAGCAGGATGAGTTGGGGGAGCAACAAAGAACCAGTTCAATGACTAGGAACTTTAAATAAGAATGCTACCATCAAGGGAAAGTGGGTAATGTCTGGGAAAGATTGTTAACCCCACAGTCAGTAAGGAACTAGTGGAGGGACTTTCTCAAGCTAGAAGAATAAAATGCTTTGCAAAACAGCCATGGTAGCATGACTTCCAGTGTTTTCTGAGTTTAGTGCCCAATTTTGCAAAATCAAATTAAAAAGCCTCACTCTTAATAAAATGAGTACAGATTGGATTTCTTGAGGGTTTGTCAGTAAGCACTAGTGAAAACTCATCCGTGATCTCATAACCAAGAGGAACCAAGACAGTATCCAAGGTACCAACAATGTTTCTCACAAAACCAACTTGAAGGCACTTAACAATAACATCACAGTAGTCACTACTGGATAAGAACTAGACTGTTCAAACCATCCACTCTCATAAAGATTTACAGCCTTGGAATCCCTGTAATACATTGTCGCTATGAGTTGGAATCAACTTGATGGCAGTGAGTTAGGAGTTTTGATGTTGGAGTACCTAGGAGTCCTGGTGTGGTGCTAGTTGGCTAGAGCACTAGGGTGCAAGGTGGGTTTGAACCCACCAGCCACTCCTCAGAAATCATATACAGGTCTCTATGAGTCAGAACCCACCAGCCACTCCTCAGAAACCAAATATAGGTCTCTATGAGTCGGAACTCACCAGCCACTCCTCAGAAACCATATACAGGTCTCTGTGAGTTGGAACCCACCAGCCACTCCTCAGAAACCATATACAGGTCTCTATGAGTTGGAACAGACTAGATGGCACTCGATGGCACTTAGCATGAATTGGAACAGTTGCTTCTGTTAAGTGCCACCGAGTTGGTCCTGACTCATAGTGACCCTGTATAAGGTTTCTGAGGATTGACTGACTGGGCAGTACAGCAGTCAGACAGAGGAATATAGAGAGGACCCAGAAAGAGCAACCTTCTAAACTTGTTCCAGGCAGGTAAGGCCAGAGCTAGATAAAGGGCTTGCCAGACTTCAAAGAGACCTCCCACAGCAGGGGAAGCTGAAATGAGAGCAGATTAGTCAGAAAGCACTACAGGACTTTGACCAGGCCCAAGAGGACCAACCACAGGTCACACCCACCCAAGCTTCAGCCACAAATACCCACAGGGTAAGCAGATCCGGGACAACAGCCTGGGGACACTTAACTCCTCTCTGTAACCTTGAGATTGCATAAACCTCAGCCCTTCCCCCAAACCCCACAGAGAATAGCTGAGCATTTTTACCCACAAGAGATAGAACTTTATCCAAACAGAATAAAATATTGAATCAGACTATATTTCAGACCAAGATCTTAATTAACAATATTCCCACCTCAAACCAGAAGGTGAGAATTTTGGAGAGAAGATAAAAAGCTATAAACTAAAGTTCATTTTTTCTGCAATTCCATCACACATTCTGTCTTTGATTTCATGCAAAAAGGGCAGTCTAAGCACAAAATACCATTGTTGACTAGTTGAACTTCCACAAAACTAAATTCTTTGAAAGAGCAGAAATATTCTTCTTATGTGGTCTGACTTTCCTGGTGAGGATCTGGTGACTGAGATGGAAGAAGAGAGAAAAGGAAATGGCTGTGGGCAGGGAGTTTGTCTGTTTTGTGCACCAGTGCATGAAGTGTGGTTCTCCATCATTATGGGTTAATGAATAAATGAATGAATATTTACTGAGTTTCTAACTTGTTTAGGCATTGTATAACATGCATATTTAATGCTCAGAGTCCTGGTGTGGAACTGTAGGATAAGCACTGGACTACTAACCATAGGGTCAGCAGTTCAAACCCACCAGTCGCTCCTTGGAAACTATGCAGGGTCACTATGAGTTGGAACTGACTTGATAACACTTAATAATTTAACAATAACATTTGATACTCAGAGTCCTGCTGTGGAACTGTAAGATCAGCACTGGACTGCTAACCACAAGGTCGGCAGTTCAAACCCACAAGTCATTCTTTGGAAAGTCTACACAGGGTTTAACGCCCACAGTAGACTTTATTGTACTATTATTATCTGTTATCAGTGAGAAATCATTTTAATTTTCTTGGAAGCCAGATTTCTGGCTTACCGCACAGACTGTTCCTTTTGCACCTTCACCCTTGCAGACACTGGTTTCTTAAGTCACTGTCAAGTCAAACAATAGCCTAGTAAGCAGTTTAGTGGAGACTGTGGAAAGTTCTGGTGCTATGATCATACAGTGAAGTAACACTGATTCTGTGGCATGTGTTAGATCTAACTTGAAATGCTAACAGTTATCTGGGTAGAAAGGCATCACAGGCTAGTAGAAAGAACTGTGTGGGTAACCAAAATGAAAAAGAAAGGAAAGGAAAATTATAACCATAATAAGTACTTTAACTGAAATAAGCATTTTCAAATGTCAAAAGAACCCTTGAGTTTTGTGTAATCAAAATAAACAACCAAATCATCCAAGTTGCATGAAATAAGTCCTTTCTTGGGTTTCCAATGACGTTAGGAACCACAAAAGCATAAATTATAGCATAGTCTTTTACTCTCTCGTGGTTGGTTTAGTCAAACACCATCATCAACATTAACATTTACCATGCCCTTCTGCTTTGATCTACAGCTCCCTTTAAATCCAACAGACATTTACACTGCTGCAGAAACAAAATCATTGTAATTTAAAAGACTTGCATTCCATCTATTCTCCTTATAAAAATGAGCAAAAGCCAGTGGCCTACAGGTCTGAAGATAATCTGACTGAAGCTAATCTGAAACAAAGCTAGAGTTATAAAAATGGAAATACAAATATTTCACTTTCTGCCACTGTTCTTGATACTATGACTGAGATTTAAAATAGTATGAAGAAAAGAAATGATTAGGAGTCAGAAGACATAGGTTTCTGTCTTGCCTTTATTATTTTGAGCAAGTTACTTATCTCTAAAGCGAGACCATTGATCCCTTCCAACTCAGTGATTCTGTCATTATAAGCCTGAGGAGGCCTAAGGAAGTTTTCTTGACTTTATTGTGTAATAAAAAAGCAAAGGCCAGCTTCACTGGTCATGCTTTATGTGGCTCTGGGAACATTAACTAATCTCATTAGCCTCAGTTTCTTCATCTGCAGGTGACAGGAAGATAGATAGATAGATAGATAGATAGATAGATAGATAGATAGATAGATAGATAGATAGATAGATATAGATAGATAGATAGATAAATTAAGTGCTATAGAGTTGGTTCCTACTCATAGCGACCATGTATATGGTTTCCAAGGAGCGGTTAGTGAGCTTTAACCACAAACCTGTGGTTCAAATTGATTTTGCAGTTGAGCGCATTAACCCACAACACCACACCAGAACTTCACAGGAGACGGGTAGCGATACACATTTCACAAAATGGTTGTGTGTAGCTAGCTAGACTTGCTAATACATGATTTAAAGCTATTAATGTGTAAAGGAATTTTAGAAAGGAAAGATGTAAGAAATAACCAACATTTGCAAAATGCCTAATATGTACCATACAATGTTACACAGCTGATTTTTCAATTATGCTACTATAGTGTATATTCTAGAACATTTAATTATACTCATGAGGAACCTGTACATAGACCCAGAAGCAATCATTAAAACTGAACAAAGGAATACTGAATGGTTGAAAATAGCAAAGGTATGTGTTAGGGTTGTATCTTTTCACCATGTGTATTCAATCTCTACTGCATAAATAATGTAACAAATTAGATTATATGATGAAGAGCATGGCATCAGGATTAGAGGAAGAATCATTAACAATCTATGATATGTAGATTATATAACCTTGCCAGCAGGAAGCTAAGAGTACTTAAAACAGTGATGAAGATCAAAGACCACAGTCTTCAGTATGGATTGCTCCTCAATGTAAAGGAAATAAAAGCCCGACAACTGGACCAATAAATACCATCATGATAAATGGAGAAAAGATTGAAATTGTCAAAGACTTCATTTTGCTTGGGTCCACTATCAGCATTCATGGAAACAGCAAGAAATCAAACAATATATTGCACTAGGCAAATCTGCTGCACAAGACCCCTTTAAAGTTTTCAAGAGCAAAGATGTCAGCTTGAGGATTAAGGTTCACCTGACCCATGCCATGGTATTTTCAATAACCTCATATGCATATGAAAGCTAGACAGTGAATAAGGAACATAGTAGAAGAATTGATGACTTTGAGTTACGGTGTTAGAGAAGAATATTCAAAGTACCATGGACGGCCAGAAGAACAAACCAATTTGTGTGTTTTAAAAAAAAGTACAGTCAGAATGCTCCTGAGAAGTCAAGACGGTGAGACTTTGTCTCTCATACTTTGGACATGTTATCAGGAGGACATCATACTTGGTAAACTAGAGGGTCAGTAAAAAACAGCAGTCAGAATGCTTCTTAGAAGTCAAGATGGTGAGGTTTTGTCTTTCATACTTCAGACATGTTATCAGATGAGGGTCAGTAAAAAAGAGTAAGACCCCCAGCGAGATGGATGGGCACAATGGCAGCAACAATGTGCTCAAATGTAACAAGAATTGTGAAGATGGAGCAAGTCCAGACAGAGTTCTGCTCTGTTGTGCATAACATTGCTATGAGTCAGATTCAACATGTTGGTACCTAATAACAACACCACCACAATGTACAAAACAGTCGTTTGGAGAAAGGCTGTAAGCCACTGTTTTTATAACCAATAGCATGAAATAGAAATGCAGGAGCTGGAGAGGTTTCCTCCAGATGTGTGATAGCCTCCGGTGATATGTGTCCACCAAGAAACCTTCCCATCCACTAGTCCCAGAGCCTGAACTACTATTCCCACTCCTATCACCTCAGACCCCCAAAGGAGACTGCTACAAAGAGGTGCTAATGTCCCACTTCTGGTAGATCTCCAGGTATGGAGTAGCTCAGCTCCTGAAAGCTCAACTGTTCCAACTTTAATCAAGTAGTAAAATAAGAACCCAGGACATATGGCTACTGCTGCAAAGTCATTTGAACTGCAAGGTTGGTGGTTCAAGCTCACCAGCTGCTTGTTGGAAACTCTATACAGGGTCGCTATGAGTCAGAATTGACTCAGTGGCACTTAACAATGTCTCATTTAAACTGTGTCGGCTTTTGTTTTTAAATTGAGCTAGTTAACCAATCCGTTGTCATAAAGATGACTCTTACTCGTGGCGACCCATGTGGGTCAGAGTAGAATTTTGCTCCATGAGATTTTCAATGACTGGCTTTTTCAAAAGTAGATTACCAGGCCTTTCTTCTGAGGTATTTCTTTGTTATTGTTGCTAAGTGCCATCGAGTCAGTTCTGACCCATTTTGACTCTGTATAGGGTTTCTGAGGAGTGCCTGGTGAATTTGAACCACTGACTTTGCAGTTCAAACTGACCTTGCAGGCAAGCACATTTACCTGCAGGTCCACACCAGGTGGTTTAAAAATCAGGAGATTAAATATAAATAAATAAATAAATAAATAAGATTGTACATCAAAACTCAGATTTTCAGTTCTCCTTCGAATATCTAACAGTGGGCAACCATTCTTACAAAGGGCTAGAATAGGGAAGAACTTCACTCTTGAGACAGTGCTTGCCTTACCCACTTCACTCTATTACATTATCTTCCTGGTTCCTAGGAGCATTTGAGTACAATCACTGATTCAGAACATCTAAGTACTCTAGGAAAAATTCTAAAAGGTCTCATAGCTAGTTCTCTTTACCAAGAACAAACACTCTTTGGTACTTTTTTGGTAAAGTTCGTCTGTTTATTACAAAGAGATATCATCTCACCCCAGCATTAATAGCAAAGTTCAAAAAAATAGAAAATAGCCAAGGCTGGCAAGGGTGCGGAGAGACTAGGAACAACCTACATTACCAATGGGACTGACTGTAAGATGGTGGAAAACATTATGGTGCTGTCTCAAAAAGTTGGAATTAGATATAACACTGTTGTTAAGTGCCATCAAGTTGGTTCCAACTCATAGTGACCCTGTATAGAGTTTCTGAGGAGCAGCTGGTTTGAATTGCTGACCTTGTAGTTCAAAGTCCAGTGCTGATCCTACAGCACCACACCAGGTCCACATACACCATATGACCCAGCAATCCCTCTACTTGGTATAAATCCTCAAGAAATAAGAGCCAGGACATGAATAGATAAAACACACCCATGTTCATTGTAGCACTATTTATAATACCAAAAAATATGCAGACAGTCTAAATGCCCATATGCAGAAGAATGGTTAAACAAACTTTGATATATACACACAAAGGAATACCATTCAATGTTGAAGAATAATGATGAATCTGTGAAACACTTCACACCATGGATGAACCTGAAGGACATTATGCTGAGTGAAATTAGTCAATCACAAAAGGACAAATATTGTATGAGATCATTATAAAAAATTAAGACAAGGTTTTCTGGATAAAAGAAACATTCTACGATGTTTGCCAGGGGTTGGAGGAAAGGGATAATTATTCACTTTTGTGGCACTGTGGGTTAATGCGCTAGACTGAAAAGTCATTTGAACCACTAAGTCAGCAGTTTAAACTTACCAGCAGCTCCTTGGAAACCCTATATGAGGTTGCTATGGGCCAGAATGACTCTACAGCATTTAACAACAAGAAGGTTGATAGGTGTGGCACTGTAGAATAAGGCACTGGACCAGTAGGTCAGTTTGAACTTAAAGGTTGGCACTTCAAACTTACCAGCAGCTTCTTGGAAGCCCTGTACAGGGTCCCTGTGAGTTGGAACCAACTCAATGGACTTTAACAACAACACAGAGGGTGGACACATGTTAACATGGGTGATGGGTCAGGCAATATACAACAAGAGGGAGGTTGGCAGAAAGGAGATGAAAGTAGCAAAAGACAAAAGGAGGAATGCAAGAGTTAGAGTAACTAGAAGTAAATAATGTTAACTGGTCGTACATGTAAGGGATTGCAATCATTGCAATGAAATGAAGTATATGATTTGATGATCTTATTTGTAAAGCTTCATTCAATTCACAAGAAAAAGTTAAAACAAGAACAACAACAAAAATTTCACAACTGCAGGAATGCAACTGTCTCAGTGTCTAGAGTGGCTATTTTGGCATTTTGTCATAAAGCTAATATAACAAACGGTTTACCCTAGGAACCTCTGACATCCAAATGACAAAAGAGCACAAGCTAGCTTATGGGTATGGCCCACAAGCCAGAGGTCCTTACAATGCTCTGACAAGAAACAAGGGCCAGGCCAGAAACAGTTTTCATATGGCAATTGCTTTTCAACTGCTCTGTTTTGCATGTCATATAAAATGGTGTTTAACCAACATGTTGTTTTGTTGTTGTTAGGTGCCATCGAGTCCGTACCGACCCATAGCGACCCTTTGCACAGCAGAACAAAACACTGACCTATCCTGGACCAGCCTCGCTACTGTGGCCACGCTTGAGTCCATTTATGCTGCCACTTGGCCAATCCATCTGGTTGGGGATCTTCCTCTTTTTCTCTGACCCTCCACCTTACCAAATATGAAACCCTTCTCCAGTGACTGGTCCCTCCTGACAAAATGTCCAAAGTATGAGAGACGAAGTTTGCCCATCCTGGCCTGAAAAGAGCAGTCTGGATGCACATCTTCCAAACAGGATCTATTGGTTCTTTTGGAAGCCCATGGCACTTTCAATATTCTCCTCCAACACCATAATTCAAAAGCATTAATTCTTCTATGGTCTTCCTTATTCACTGTCTAACTTTCACATGCATATGAGGTTAGTAAAAATACCATAGCTTGGGTCAGGTGCACCTTAGTCCTCAAGCTGACATCTTGGCTCTCCAACTCTTTAAAAAGGTCTTGTGCAGCAGATTTGCCTAGTGCAATACATCATTTGATTTCTTGACTGCTGCTTCCATGAGTGATGACAGTTGATCCAAGAAGAATGAAGTCCTTGACAACTTCAATCTTTTCTCCATTGATAAGAATGTTGTTTATTGGTCCAGTGGTGAGGATTTTTGTTTTCTTGACATTGAGATGTAATCCATACTGAAGGCTGTGCTCTTTGATCTTCATCAGTAAATGTTTTAAGACCTCTTCACTTTCATCAAGCAAGGTTGTATCATCTGCGTATCGGAGGTTTTTAATGAGTCTTCCTCGAATCCTGATGCCATGTTTTTCTTCATATAACCCAGCTTCTCGGATTATTTGCTCAGCATACAGGTTGAATAAGTATGATATTAACCAACAAAATATATATGGAGGCTTTTTTTAAATATAAAGGGATATTTCAGTCTATGTAAAACTAAATTCAAATACTGCTGCCTTAAAAGAATGCTCTCTAGGTCTGCAGTTCAATAAAAAATATACCCAGTTCCATGGAGAACGCTATAAATCACTGGGATCCTGACTTTAGCAAAGCTAAACAGATAGATCCTAATTGTCTCCAAAGCCTATAATTTGGCTCTTATCGGTGAAATTAATTTTGTTTCCTGGTATATGAAGATTGTCAGACTGACTGCCAGTTCCTAAATCAGGTCTTATTTGTGGGAAAAGGGCTCCATACATTTAGACTTTTGTGTTAGTTCATCCAATTAAAGAGCTTACACTTTGTCATCCTTTTCTGAACATTGGCAGGGCCTCTTCATTCTCTTACAAGTTAAGTGAAAAGCAAAACCCAGCACTGGGCTGTTAATGAATCCTAGTGAGAGCCATGAAATGGGAATGCTGTCCATCCTAAGAGATTGTTCAAGTATGCAGCTACAAATCCCAGGGATACCCTGCCAGTTAAAAAAATATGGGTAACAAAGTTGTCCCCTCCATTCCTTGCCTCCTGAAAATTAACCAAACAATGAATTTGGGAAGGGGAAATGAGGTTGCTAACTTTATTTGCTTTAGTCAGGAAGTTACATCCTCTGAAATAAGAGTTAAATGCAATGGATTCCCTCCAAAGTATAGGAAAGTTCATGGAGTGACATATAAAGAATGCAGAGAGTTTATAATACAGAGAAACTATAGTAATCTCTGATGTCTAAGACTTCTTTTGTATGGAATACACATTGTTCTTTTTCCTTTTTTTTCTCCAAGTAGATTTAAATGAAAGTAGAGAAGTAAATACCAAGCAATGGTATTTTCAATAACCTGATGTGCATGCAAAAGCTGGACAGTGAATAAGGAAGACCGTAGAAGAATTGATGCTTTTGAGTTATGGTGTTGGAGGAGAATATTGAAAGTGCCATGGACTGCCAAAAGAACCAATAGATCCATTTTGGAAGAAGTGCAGCCAGAGTGCTCCTTGGAGGCCAAGATGGCCAAACTTCGTCTCTCATACTTTGGACATTTTGTCAGGAGGGACCAGTCGCTGGAAAAGGATATAATATTTGGTAAGGTGGAGGGTCAGAGAAAAAGAGGAAGACCCCCAACGAGATGGATTGGCCAAGTGGCAGCATCGATGGACTCAAGCGTGGCAACAGTAGTGAGGTTGGTCCAGGATCGGGCAGTGTTTCGTTGTGCTGTGCATAAAGCCACTATGGGTCGGTACCGACTGGATGGCACCTAACAACAACAACAAAGAAAAGTAAAAGTACTTTCAACAATAAGAAAATATTCCAATTTCTTTGCCAGTGAACTCTTTTTTGATAATGAAACTCACACACAATTGTACATGAGTCAAAATTCTGTAAACCACCTTATCACATCAACAACAGTACCAAATTCACCCCTGGCCAGGCAAAAGGTACCTTGAAAATACTTCCCTAAACAGTGAAACTATCATAGAGTTTTGTCAGTGTGAGGTTTTTCAATGAAACTCATCATTGCTTGTTTTCTGTCTTCAATGTTTACTTTCTCCAAATTCTTCATGAGTTTATTCCTTGTTGTATATTCTCAAGAAATGAGTCATGACATGAATAAATATATGCACACCCCTATTCATTGCAATATTATTCACAATAGTAGAAAGATGGAAATAGCCTAAATGCCCATCAACAAAAGAATGGTTAAACTTTGGTAGACATACACAATGCGATACTGTTCAACGCTGAAGAATAATGATGAATCTGCAAAATACCTCATAACATGAAATGAACCTATACACCATTATACTGATTGAAATTAGTTAGTAATGAAAAGACAAATATTGTATGAGAAGTTAAGAAAAGTTTTCTTGCTTAAAGAAATATTTCATAATGGTTACCAGATTCCTGGAATGGCACTACGAGATAATCACTGTACTGCTAACTTAAGGTGTTCAAGAGCAAGTTATCAGTTTAAGGACTAAGGTATGCCCGACTCAAGTCATGGTATTCTTACTCACTTCATATGGATGTGAAAGATGGACAATAAATAAGGAAGACCATAGAGAAATGATGCATTTGACTTATGGTGTTGGAGAGGAATAGTAAAGTACCATGGACTTCCAGAAGAACAAACAAATCTGTGTTGGAAGAAGTATAGCCAGAACATTTCTTAGAAGCCAGCATGGTGAGACTTCATCTCTCATACTTCAGACATGTTATCAGCAGGGATCAGTACCTGGAAAAGGACATGATATTTGCTAAAGTGGAGGATCAGGGAAAAGAGAATGGCTCAGGAACAGGCAGTGTTTCATTTGTCGTGCATATAGGGTCACTGTGAGTAGGAACCAACTCAACAGCACCTAACAACAACAAGAAAACTAACCACAAGGTCCATGATTCAAACCCACCAACTGCTCCTAGGAAAACCTTTACCCTTAAACATAAAAATAACAATGTTGGTTACCAGGGGTGGGAAAGGAAAAGTATTCACTGGGTAGAGCATTTTTTGCTGCTGTTGTTGCATGGCATCAGGTTGGTTTCGACTCATAGCGACCCTGTATAGGGTTTCCAAGGCTGGAAACCTTTTCTTTTTTTTTTTCTTTTTTTGAGAGCCAATCTAAGCTTTATTAGCAGAAATCCTGCAGTCTGGAGGACAGAGAGAATCATTTCTCAAGGCAGTTCTGTCTTTCAAAAAGAGCAGGTACATTATATAGGGTAAGTTACATTTGCATGTACACTTCATTTATTTTAACATCGAGATAGCATTCTTTGGGAAAAGGAATAATAAGGCAATAAACTTCCTCAAACATTATACCTTTTGGGAGAAAGAAACAATAAATCAACAAACTTCCTCAAAAATTCTACCTTTAGGGTCCTGGCTGCTTAATTCTTGAGATAACTGCTAGGTGGGTTTAAGCTTGTCCTTTCTCCTTATCCTGTCCTCTTTCTAGGACCACAAGGTCATTCCAGCCAATCGATAAACTTCCTCATTTGCAGGGTCCTCATTTGAGACTCAATGACTAAACTGACTCCATTTTGTTTAGGTCAGTAGATCCATGCTATCATTCCCCATTCTTATTTCTAGATTTCATTTCTGTGAAATTTGCTTCAAATTAAAATAGGTACTTTGCTCCTAGACATTGTTCTTTGGATTAAAAGATAGTGAAAAGCAACAGGTTTTACAAAGGGCAGTACAACAGCGTGAGCATTGAATACAGTAACATATGAAAATTCCTATGACAATACACACCTGACCCTCACTATTAATGTGCATAGCCACCCCAAATTAGGTAATCAAGACAAATAACTTTTGATGTCTGCTTCAAAGAAGCCCTCCCTTTGCTGAATGTTAGAAATTATTCCATTAACATTTTCCAGTTTTTGTTCAATTAATTTAGAATTGTCTGAGAGATTAAAACAGCACAGTCCTTTAAATTATTCACATCCATGATTATGCTGTAATAGCAAATAATCTATTGTTATTTTGTTAGGTGCCAACAAGTCGGTACCAACCCATAGAGACTGATGCACAGCAGAACGAAACACTGCCCGATCCTGGGCCAACCTCACTACTGTAGCCACGCTTGAGTCCATCAATGCTGCCACTTGGCCAA
>NW_006408520.1:5878840-5900812 GCF_000296735.1 Chrysochloris asiatica
CATTCCTCTTCAATTTGTCATTCCTGGCATAGTAAACCATGTGGTTGTAAGATTCAAAATGGCCAATACCAGTCCATTTCAGCTCACTAATGCCTAAGGTATTGATGTTTATGCATTCCATTTCATTTTTGACAACTTCCAATTTTCCCAGATTCATACGTCATACATTCCATGTTCTGATTTTCAGTGGATGTTTACAGATGTTTCTCTTCATTTTGAGTTGTGCCCCATCAGCAAATGAAGGTCCCGTGGGCTTCTTTCCCACAAGGTTTACTCCATTAGTGTTATCACTGTCAACTCTACGTGGAGGAGGTAGGTCTTCCCCTGTTGCATTTTGAGTGCCTTCCAACCTGAGGGGCTCATTTTACGGCTCTTTATCTGACAATGTTTCTCTGTTTATTCATAAGGTTTTCAGTGACTATTCACTCCTTCTTCTTAGTCTGTCTTTGTCTGGTAGCTCATCTGAAGCCTGTCCACCATGGGTGACCCTGTTAGTATTTAAAATACCAGTGGCATAGCTTTCAGAATCACATCAACTCTCAAGCCACCACAGTACGACAGACTGACGGATGAGCGGTGGCCATTTGGTTTTAAGTGATAACTGTCACTTTAAATTTCAAGAAATAATCTATAGCAGTCCTGTTTTTCAATACTACTTCCCTGACCTGTCCTAGTTTAGTTCTTCACTTAGGGCATTGATTGCTTGGGAAGTTGTGTTTAGAGCGTTGAGCATTGAACAGGCTAATCGACAACATTTAGGGCAATTATCATGGCAGCAGGACAAACAGAGACAAAGCTACGTATTCTGTAGGGCTAAATACACACAAATCAGTATGATGGTCAGCAGATAGTTTAACCTCTTAGGTTACTCTGTTTCTTTTAAATACTGGATCCTAGGTAAAAAGGTGGTGAGTTGTCCAAGGGAACAGAGTTCCTCTTTGGCACTGGTGGTAACATATGAAAAAGCCTGATGCCCACAGAGGAGGACCTACCCAGAAGGTAGTTTAATACGTCCATTAGCATAGCGCCTGGTCTCTACCTCTGTACTGTTCAGAATGGTGTTTCTTAAGGATTTGCAATCAATTGTACATCTGTTGTACTGCACAGAGGCTGTAAATCTTTGCAAGAACAGAAAGCCTTGTTTTTCTCCTACGGGTCAACTGGTGCATTCAAACTGCTGACTTTGCGGTTAGCAGCTTAGCACATAATCCACTATGCTGCCAAGGTTAGACACATGTTAACTGGCATGATGGGGAAAGCAATATACAACAAGAGCGCCTACTTGGCAGAGCAAAGATGAAGGTAGCAGAAGACACAAGAATGAATGCAAGAGTTAAGTGAATAGAGTTAAATACTGCTAACTTGTAGTCCATGGAGGGGATTGAAATCATTACAATGAAATGAAGTGTATGATTTGTAGAATATGGGACTGATGATCTGTTCTGTAAACCTTTACTGAATTCGCAATAAACTTTTTCTTTAAACAATAGTGTACTTTTTCAAACAATGTTAGTCACTGCATTAAATTAATGCATTTATTCTAAATATTCACTTTAGGCAGGAGCACTGATGACACAATGGATTAAGCACTGGACTGCTAATCACAGAATTGGTAGTTCAAACCCACCAGATGAGGATTTCTGTTTCTGTTAAGATTTACAGCCTTGGAAACCCTATGAAGAATTCTCCTCTTCCCTGTAAGTTCCCTGTGAATTAGAATCAACTAGATGGCCATGGGTTTAATAGTTAATCCATTCCGTTTTTGCTAAGGCAAACAAAAGATTGAGTAGTCTTTGTTCCTCTAGTGAATTTTTTTTTCTACTAAGAAATTTGACACGCATTTAGGTACCCAGCATTCCACACTACAAAGTCTCTACTAGTTATTCTACTAGTTAGCAGTTCTGAGCATTTAGGTTTAACACAAAAACTCCAGATATTTTCTTAACTGCCTTGATTCACACTTAACTCAGACTTTGATTTATTTATACAAACGACAACACTGCCATTTGTATAAATAAAATGGAAAACCCAGATGAGTGTAGAAAGATACCAAACTTTGAAATTAAAATCCTCATATCCAGGCCACCTAAGCATCAACTCAGCAACTGACCCTATCAAGCCCACTGCCACAGAGTCCATTCTGACTCATAGCAACCTAGAGGACAGAGTGGAACTGCCCAATAGGGTTTCCAAGGCTGTACATCTTTATGGAAGCAGACTGCCAACAGCTTTCTCCTGTGGAGCAGCTAATGGATCCAAACAGTTGACTTTTCTGTTAGCAGCCAAGTGCTTTAACACCAGGACACCTTACTGACCTGACCGTGCAGTACCCCTTTAAGGATATTTGTGTTATGTGTTGTTTAGAGGATTCCAACTCACAGTGACTCTGTAAGGTAAAACAGAACTGCTCCATAGTGTTTCCTAGGCTGCAATTCTTTATAAAGGAGCCCTGATAGTGTAGCGGATTGTGAGCTGGGCTGCTAACCTCAAATTCAGTAGATTTAATCTACCAGTTATTCCACAGGAAAAAGATGAGGTTTTCTGTTCCCTATACAAGGGCACTATGAGTTGGAAAAGGAGCTCTGTTAGCGTAGTGGTTATGAATCAGGCTGCTAACCTCAAGGTCGGCAGTTCGAAACTACCAGTGGCTCTGAGGGAGAAAGATGAGGCGTTCTGCTCCTGTAAAGATTTACAGCCTCAGAAACCCTGTGCAGGGTCACTATGAATCGGAACCGACTCCACGGTACTTAACAACAACAACAAATGAGTTGGAAATGACATGATCGCACACACCACCAACAAATCTTTGTAGGAAACAAATCACCAGGTCTTTTCTTCCAAAAATCCTCTGTATCAATCCACCAACCTTGCTGTTAGCAGCCAAGCACTTAACAGTTGTACTACCAGGTTTCTTGCTTTAAAGATAGACTAGTTCAATCCAGATATTTCCATTACCTTTACTTTGATAAATTTAGTAATTAAATGGGCTTTTATGGAATTCCTTGGAAAATGAACAGAGCAGAAACCCATTTGGCACAATTCATCAGTAGATGGTTAAATATTTAGGCACATTTCAATATTTTTCTAATTAAAAATATCTGCTCATAAAAAGAAACAGCATAAACTAAGAATGAACGTAGTTAAAAAAATAGTAAAATGAATATATAAAATGAAATGATGTATGTAAAATGGCTTTCCAAAATATATGTTTCTATATGGGTCCTTTTGACATTTTAAATTAGAAGGTTCTTGTGGGTATAGCTTCTAAATCCCTTCTAATTTTGTTTCTCCAACTGTGGTGTCTATTGTAATATAATCCAGCTAGGGAAAATGTTGACATGCAGATAATTGAGCCAAAGGATTTAATACATGACATAATCTAGTCAACTCTTTGATGCCCTAATTTACTTTGCACGTGTGAATGGGAAGATGAAAATCTGTGTTTTTCTAAACACTGCCCTGACTAGCATTTAGACAAGGAAGAGAAACCAAGAACTATTTCTGCAGGTGGCCACATGAAGCTAGCTGAAGCAGAACAGCATGTGAGAGGTAACCACTATTTCTGGTGCCTCAAAAGATCTGCAGAAGCCTGGTAAGTGAAGAATTTTGGCATATGATAGCTATGTGTTTACAAGTGATTTAGCACAAGTCTTCTCTATTTTAGAACATAGCTTTACTGTTGACCTAGATTTGTTTTTCCCTGAAGTGTCTAGACAGGCACAAATGAAACACAGAAATTAGAAATAGGTATATTATTTTGTACTAAAAAAAAAACAATAAAATAAATGAAGCTACTAATTCTCCCATCAGCAGACCTCATGCTTTGAGAAATACACCAGGAGGATTGTGAGCTTTTGTCATTTTTGAAGTCCTTCTCATTAAAATAGCCCACACATGTGAGAGGGCCAGCTTGGGTTTAGGGGGGTTGGTGTGTAAGACCCTTGTGTAAGAACTCTAAGATGTAGAGTTCTTGGGTTGTTCAGTAAATTGACCCCAGATACTTGGCATCAAGTATTAAATGAATATGAATATGCACATAAAAGACATACCTACCCCATAAGGAGCTCTGGTAGCGTAGTGGTTACGAATCGGGCTGCAAACCTTAAGGTCAGCGGTTCGAAACTACCAGCTGCTCCGCGGGAGAAAGATGAGGCTTTCTACTCCCGTAAAGATTTACACCCTCGGAAACCCTATACAGGGTCGCTATGGGTCGGAACCGACTCGACGGCACATAACAACAACAACACCCCATACCAGTGGGCTACGCCCACTAGTCTAAAAGAGCTCAGATTGCTCATCATTAGAATTTCTTCTTCTATTGTATTAAGCAAATCTTAATTTGTTCTTATATGAACTGACAATGAAGGAAACTATGCCATGCCTCTGCTTGAGTTGTGCATTTTTGTTTTCTTTCCTTTCCATCCTAGTGAAATAAAGACATCATTCAAGTTTTTTTTGTTTTTTTTAAATTTACATGTGGACTTAATTTGCACATTTTAGCCCAAAAGTCTGAGCCCAGCACAATTCATAGTAATGCTCTAGAAGGGAACTCACACACTAAGATGAAATAGAAACTAAAAACAATGTTGGATGCTATAATTTCACAAGGTTGCTTCTAGAACAGCCTGAAAAACGGAATATTGCAATAACATCCAATAATCTAAAGAGAGTTTCTCCAATGAAAGCTAAAAGATAGTGCCCCACTGTATGTTGTTGTTGTTATGTGCCATGGAGTCGGTTCTGACTCATAGCGACCCTGTACAGGGTTTCCGAGGCTATAAATCTTTACAGGAGCAGAAAGCCTCGTGCTAAGCTTAAGTTATTTAGAGATATTAGTTAAGCAAAGCTAAAGATTAAATGCTGCCCACATTAATCACATAAGTAAATAAGTTTGTTTTCTACTATCTAAGAACTCAGGGAGTCCTAGTGTGGTGCTGTGGAATAAAGCACTGGACCACAAGGTCAGTTTGAACCACGAGGTTGGTGGTTCAAACTCACCAGCCACTCCTTAGAAACCTTATACATAGCAATTCCTCTATGAGTAGAAGCCAACTTTCTAGCACTTAACAACAACAATAACAATAAGAACTCAGTACATTAAACTTTAAGGAGCTCTGATAGCATAGTGACTATGAGTCCAGCTGCTAACCTCAAGGTCAGCAGTTTGAAACTACCAGCCATTCCACGAGAGAAAGATGAGGCTTCCTGCTCCTGTAATGATTTACAGCCTTGGAAACCATCTACCGGCCACTATGAGTTGGAACTGACTCCACGCACACTACCACCATCACATTAAACTTTACAACATGAGTGGATTCATGAATAAAATAAACTTTTTTTTTTTGTCACAACAAGTTCCTTGGACATGAAATGGAAAAGAGCATGAGGCAGGAAAAGACCAATTCTCATAAATTATATGATGGCCGTGTTGGTGGTGGTGTGTTATCAAGTCAGTTCTGACTCATAGTGACCCTGTATAGGGTTTCTGAAGCTGTAAATCTTTACGGAAGCAAGTCTCATCTTTTTCCCATGAAGCAGCTAGTGGATTCTAACTGCTGACCTTGTAGTAAGGACCCCAATGTGTAACCATTAAGTTACCAGGGCTACCTTTCTATGAGGGCAGAGACCCTATTTATCTTCCACCGCTATATCCATAGCATAATCTGCTGCACAAGACCTCTTTAAAGCATTCAAGAGCAAAGATGTTATTTTAAAGACTAAGGTGGGTCTGACCTGAGCCAAGGTATTTTGAATTCACTCATATGCATGTGAAAGCTGGACAATAAATAAAGAATACCAGAGAAAAACTGATGAGTTTGAATTGTGGTATTTGAAGAATATTGAAAGAAGTAGTACAGCCAGACTATTCCTTAAGAACAAGGATGGGGAGACTTTATCTCATATACTTTGGATATGAGCTCTGGTAGGATAGTGGTTACGAGTCGGGCTGCCAACCTCAAGGTCAGCAGTTCGAAACTACCAGTGGTTCTGTGGGAGAAAGATGAGGCTTTCTGCTCCAGTAAAGATTTACAGCCTCGGAAACCCTGTGTAGGGTCACTATATGAGTCAGAACCGACTCCACGGTACTTAACAACTTTGGATATGTTACCAGAAGGACTCAGTCCCTGGAAAAGGACACCATTTTTGGTACCATAGAGGGTCAGCAAAAAAGAGGAAGACCCAATGATATGGATTGACACAGTGGCTGTGACAATGGGCTCAAACTGAACAACAATTGTTCAGGACTGAGCAGTGTTTCATTGTGCATAGAACTATTATGAGTTGGAACCGACTTAAGAACACCTAACAACAAAATTCCACAGCACACTGCTTGGAGCAAGCATTCTTTTTGAATGGATAGATAAAGGAATGCATATAGATCTATCAAGAAGGGTGGAAGCAGGAAGTACAAGCCTCACCACTGCTCCTTCCAGGGTTGTTCTTTCTGTCCTGTTATCAATAAGTCAGCAGTAAAGAGGAGCAATAATAGAATTACAGGTCAAGTTGTTATGTGCTGTATAGTTAGTTCTGACTTATAACCACTTTATGCACAACAGAATCAAACACTGCCCAGTCCTAACCCAACCTTACAATCGTTGTCATGCTCAAGCCCATTGCTACCGCCACTGTGCTAATCCATCTTGTTGGAGGTCTCCCTCTTTTTTGCTGATCCTCCCTCCACTTTACCAGGCAGGATGTCCTTCCCTAGGCATAGGTTCCTCCTGATTATGGGCAAAGTATGAGAGACACCAAGGAGCATTTTGATTGTACCTCCTCCAACACAGATTTGTTTGTTCTGATAGTCCAAGGTAATTTTAATATTCTTATCCAAAACAATACCTCAAGTGCATCAATTCTTCTAGGGTCTATTGAAAATATCATGACTTGGGTCTGGCATACCTCAGTGCTCAAACTGAAATCTTTGCTGTTGAATGCTTTAAAGTGATCTTGTGCAGCTGATTTGCCTAATGCAAATTAGTAGTCCTTTGACTACTGCTTCTATGAGAGTTGATGGTAGATCCAAGCAAAATGAAGTCTTTGCCCCTTCAATCTTTTCTCTATGATGATATTTATTGATCCAGTGGTGAGGATTTTAGTTTTCTTTACATTGAGGTGCAATCCTTACTGAAGGTTGTGATCTTTAATCTTTAAGTCCACTTTGCTTTCAGCAAGCAAGATTATATCATCTGCATATCACAGATAGTTAATAAGTCTTCCTCCAGTCATGATGCCCCGTTCTTCTTTATATAATCCAGTTTCTCAGATTATTATATCTCAGCATACAGATTGAGTAAGTGTGGTGAAAGAATACAGCCCTGGTGCACACTAATTTTAAAACAGTGTCCCCCTGTTCTGTTGGAACAAATGCCTCTTGGTCTACGTACAGGTCCCTGATGAGCACACATAAGTGTTCTGGAATACTCATTCTCTGCAATGTTCTCCGTAGCTTGTCATGATCCACACAGTGGAAAGTCTTTGCACACTCAATAAAGCACAGGTAAACATCTTTCTGGTATTCTCTGCTTTCAGGCAAGTTTCATCTGCAGAACCTGAGGCACTTTACCTCTGACCAGGTGTTTTGAGAACTGACTGAAGGAAAAAATCTTTAGGGCTGAGTAATGATTAAACAAGGCATCTAGAATAAGCTTGTAGAACCTTCAAGAGAGCGAGTCTGTCTTCCATTTCTTTTGTCTTTGCCTGTTATTTGTAACAATGCAGATTTTACACCTAAGACAAGTATTATTATCTGAGTAGCTTTTATAGGTTTAACCAAGTGGCCAATGTATGAAATGGTTTCATACCCTCTAGTTTGTGTACTTCTAATACTAATATGTTCCACTATTCTTTGTTGTGGTTATAAGTGCTATTGTGTTGGTTCCTGTATAGTATTTCCTGGGAGCCACTAGTGAGTTTGAACCACAGACCTTGTTGTTCAAACCAACTTTGCGATCCTGTGCTTATCCTACAGCACCACCACAGGACACCTCATGATCCTTGTTGTTGTTGTTGTTAAGTGTCGTCAAGTCGGTTCTGACTCACAGGGCATGGTGCTGAAAAGTCGATTCCGACTCATAGCAACCCTTTATAGGGTTTCCGAAGCTATTAATCTTTATGGAAGCAAAAAGCCTTGTCTTTTCCCCCCACAGAGCGACTGGTGGATTCCAACTGTGGACCTACTTTTCTGTTAGCAGGGCAATATGTAACTCACTACATCACCAGGGCTCCTTATTAAAGGAATATATATATATGCTCCTTCTATGAAATACTTTGGGACCTTTGTCACATTCCACTGAATTCTTTGGGAATTTGTCCCGTGTCACAGAGAATAAGAGTCCCTCATACTAAGAAGTGAAAGTCTACAGTATACTTTCTCTTTTTAAATTAATTTTTCACACAGTTTGTGAGAATACTATTAACAAGTTTTAACAAATGGGTGTACAGTATTATTTGTTCTTGTTGTTGTTAGGTGCCATCGAGTCGGTACCGACTCATAGTGACCTTATGCACAGCAGAACAAAACACTGCCCAATCCTGGGCCAACCTCACCACTGTTGCCACACTTGAGTCCATCGATGCTGCCACTTGGCCAATCCATCTTGCTGGGGGTCTCCCTCTTTTTCTCTGACTCTATTCTTTAAGACCTGAGAAATTAATTTTTTTTTAAAAAAGAATATGGTAGACCACATTGTGGGTTAGGTGTTGGGCTTCTAACCACAAGATCAGCAATTCAAAACCACCAGTTGCTCCTCAGGATAAAGATGAGGCTGTCTGGTCCCAGAAGATTTGAAGTCTAAGAACCCTTATGTAGGGTCACTATGAGTCAGACTTGTCTAGATAACAGTGGGTTTTAATTTAGTATATACCAGAGTAATCAGCACTCTAATTAAGATATAGAACTTTGCCAACAATCTAGGAAGTTCCCTCATATTCTGTTCCAGTTTACCCATACCTTCCAGGCAATCATTATTGTGATCTCTAGCTCCATAGAGCAAATTTATCTGTTCTTGAATCGCATATGAATGGAATGGCACAGCATGTTTCTTTTGTTACTGACTTTCGCTCAACATAATGGTTTTGAGATTTAGGCAAATTGTTGCAAGAATCAATAGTAGTTCCTTTAATAGAATTTAGTAGTTGCTGAGTAGTAGAATTTCATTGTATGAATTTACCACAATGTGTTTATCCATTATTAGCAGATAAGTTTACTGAGCATATGAAAATGCTTCAGTGAAACTCAGTGGAGCAATTTATGTTCAATCATATCTACAACTCACGCTTGGCTTTAGCAAATGGCTATGCCAAGAATGAAGTCTGATTTTTAATTCTTCAGTGCTCAATGGCATAGGAAAAATAGCAATCACTTGAGTCTGTATCAGAGAAGAAAGCACATGGAATAAAAGATCCTGAGGAAAATATCTCCAACATAATCCGAGTTTTCTCTTCTTGCCTATTTCTGTCAAGTATTGTCAAAAGATTGAACTAAATACAGGCCTAACCTTCCCTCGGAATCCTGGTGTGCACTGTAGGATAAGCACTGGACCCCCAAGATCAGTTTGAACTACAAGGTCTGCAGCTCAAACTCACCAGTCCTTCCTCAAAGACCCTATGCTGGGTCGCGAAGTCAGAACTGATTAGATCCTTAACAACAACAACCTTTCTTCACTGTTGCCTGCATCTTATCTCTCCTAGCTCTTTGGACTATTGGGTAAAAATCCTATCATTGTAAACAAATTGAAAGGCTTTTGGTTAAACCTGCTTGCTGGGTATCCTAAAAGATGACTTTGGTTCCAATAATGTGGCAGTGAAGGCACTGGTATATATAAAAAAGTATTTGGGGTCCCTTTCTTTGAACCATGTAAACCACACATCAAAAGAACAGGAAGGAAAGCTGGAGGAAATTATGCAATCTGTTATGATTTCACATAAAAAAAAATATGGTGTGCATAGAGAAAGAATATTAGATCCTACAAGTATTTCTTTCGGTTATCTCTAATTCCTGCCTCAAAATGTTTCAAAAATATTTAGAAAATAACACAGACAAGTCTAGCTTAATCAATTAGGAAACAAATTAAATAAAATCTAGTTTGATCGAATTAGTTATGTGCTTTCAGGAAACAAAAAACTCTATTCCAGTTGAGGGGTAATGAGTGCTGGTGTAGCATTATAGGACAAGCACTGAACTGCTAACCACAAGGTGGGTGATCCAAACCCACCAGCTGCTCCTTGGAAACCCTACACATGTTCACTATGATTCAGAATCGACTAGAAGGCACCCCACAATAACAGTTGAGGTATATTTGATATACCTCAAGCAAGCAATATTCGAAAAAGAATAACGGCTTTATACAAAGATTACTGGATCTGACTACTGCAAATAAAATACTAATGGCTCCTAGTTAGAGATTGATATTTCTATAACCAAATCTTTTGACAGTTTTTGCAGTTAGAAAATTTTTAATGGCTCTCTCCAATACAATCCAGTATATCTGAGAGAGAAAAGGGGCTATTTAGAATTATGTTAATATTCAACTATTTCAAGACGTAGCATATGATCAAGAGCCAATGAAGGAAGAAATCCAAGGTGCGTTGAAGGAATTGGCAAAGAACAAGGCACCATGAATTGATGGAATATAAATTGAAATTTTTCAGGAAAGTGAGGTAGCACAGGAGGCACTCACTCATCTCTGCCAAGAAATTTGGAAGACAACTATCTGGCCTACTGATTGGAAGAGATCCATATTTGTGCCCATTCCAAAGAGAGGGGACACAACAGAATGTGGAAATCATCGGACAATCTCTTTGATATCCCATGTGAAGTAAAGTTTTACTAAAAGTAATACAGAAACAGCTACAATCATACATTGACAGAGAACTTCCAGAGGTTCAAGCCGGATTCAGAAGAGGCTGTGGAACAAGGGATATCATTGCTGACATCAGATGGATCTTGGCTGAAAGAAGAGAATATCAGAAAGATGTTTACCTATGCTTTATTGATTATGCAAAGGCTTTTGATTGTGTGGATCATGACACACTATGGACAATATTGCGAACTATGAGTATTCCAGAACACTTAATTGTGCTCATGAGGAATCTGTACATGGACCAAGAAAGACACTTGTTCGAACAGAGCAGGGGAAAACTGGATGGTTTAAAATTAAGACCGAAGTACTACAGGTTTGCATTTTTTCACCATACTTATTCAACCTGTATGCTGAGCAAATAATCCGAGAAGCTGGGTTATACGAAGAAAAACGTGTCATCATGATTGGAGGAAGACTTGTTAACAACCTACGATATACAGATGATACAACCTTGCTTGCTGAAAGTGAAGAGGACTTAAAATACTTACTGATGAAGATCAAAGAGCGCAGCCTTCGGTATGGATTGCATCTCAATGTAAAGAAAACAAAAATCCTCACCACTGGACCAATAAACAACATTCTTATCAAAGGAGAAAAGATTGAAGTTGTCAAGGACTTCATTCTTCTTGGATCAACTATCAACACTCAAGGAAGCAGCAGTCAAAAAATCAAAGGATGTATTCCATTAGGCAAATCTGTTACACAAGACCTTTTTTAAAGTGTTGAAAAGCAAAGATGTCAGCTTGAGGACTAAGGTGTGCCTGACCCAGACCATGGTATTTTCAATAACCTCATATACATGTGAAAGTTGGACAGTAAATAAGAAAGACCATAGAAGAATTAATGCTTTTGAGTTATGGTGTTTGAGGAGAATACTGAAACTGCCATGGGCTGCCCATAGAAATGAAAGATCTGTGTTGGAAGAAGTGCAACCAGAGTGCTCCTTGGAGGCCAAGATGGCCAAACTTCGTCTCTCATACTTTGGACATGTCAGGAGGGACCAATCTCTGAAGAAGGATATCATGTTTGGTAAGGTGGAGGGTCAGAGAAAAAGATGAGACCCACAACGAGATGGATTAACCAAGTGGCAGCATCAACGGGCTCAAGTGTGGCAACAGTAGTGAGGCTGGCCCAGGATAGGGCAGTGTTTCGTTCTGCTGTGCATAAGGTCACTATGAGTGGGCACTGACTCCATGGCACCTACCAATAACAATAACAACAAACCCCAGTAGCACTAGCCACATTTCTGAAATTGCTTTTTCAAGATAGTAGCTCCCAAACACAAATGTGTTTCTAGTTGTCCATAAAAAGTGACAGACCTCAGCAATGTATTGCAGTAAAAGTCATTAATTTTGCTAGGCTTCCTTGTTTTCTGTTATGATTTAGGAGTTTCAAGAACACAACTGAAAAGAAAACAGAATATATTAGAAATTAATTCAATTTGAAAATAAGTAAAATTTGAATCTTTATTATGAAAACTTTCACGTTGAGGAAAAAAATTAGATATGGCACAAACCACCACTTAAATGTTGGTATTGCTAAAATAAAGTCATCTATCTAATTAACATGAATGCAAATTTCCCATTACTATAAAATTTTAATCTCTAACCATATAATGGGAGCACGGTGACAATAAGCACTGGACTGTGAACGACAAGGTCTACGGTTTGAGCCCTCTGGCCATTCCTCAGGAAAAAGATGGGACTTTCTGCTCCCATGAAGACTTAAAGCTTTTGAAAACCTTATACAAAGTTGCTCTGTGTTGGAACTGACTCAATGGCAGTTAAGAACAGCATCAATACCATAGGCCAACTTATATTAAAGAACGAAATTTCTAATTATTACACTAGAAAGCAAGAAGCATTTACCTTATATAAGATTTTTAATTTTCTATTAAAATGCACTTAATTTTAAATTTGTTGTGAATAAAGTATTATTTGATGTATTTTTATAACTACTTTTCTTAATATTTTTTATGAGCCAGTTGGCATTTTTACAAAAAATACGTCGCAGTTGCATGATTATCTGTTTCATCCCTCTGTATATGTTTTTAATAAAAGCTTTAGATGTCTCTATTTTAATATACGCATACAGTTACTGAGATATTTAAATGAGAAATTAAAACCAGATATTCTCTTTGGGACATAACCAAGGACTCCTTCATCCTAGCCTTTTTCTTGGCAAGAACTTGGGCTCTGCCACACATTTGCCCAGGAAAACCATAGACCATGACTGTCCAGCTCTTTTGGAATGAAATAGGCTGTTTAGAGCTTTCTGGAAGTAGGCACATCTAATCACAGATGAGCAAATGAGACTCTCCTCCATCTCACGTATGAGCTGCCCATTCCCCACCAGAGTTACGCCTGTTTTCATCTTTCCCATCTCTCCTGAGTCACCACTGTACTTGCAGATACTTTGTACTTCCATAGTTACTGAAAATGGACACACTTTTCCACTACCCTTGACTCTGTAATGAAAGCTCTAGGAAGTGAGTCGAGCATGAAATCATTCCTTCCGCCTCACCAGACAGATGGATAGAGACATTCCAGTTTGTTTCCAGTCTTTTGTCTTCTGAGCATTTTTGGCATTTCCTTCAGGAAACTGGAGGTTGTGACCTAAGGTTTCCTTAGTGAACACACTCCTGTTTCCCACAGTTAACCTTACCCAGAAATGACATCTACTCTATTAGGTGAGGTTTATCTTCATGTCCCAACTGTGTCCTGTACAGAGTCAATGACATTTGAAAGTACAATTCTGAAAGTAACAATAGGACTGGAGAGCTGAAAGTACAAACCAATTAAATATTCAATGAAGACAACATTAAATAGGATCGATATAACTTACAAAATGCCCTTGCTCTCATATTATAGTTAGAGAAATTAAAGTTTAAAGACATTAAAGCTTTCAGATAATAAGAATTGCAAGTGTTCAGATAAAAGGTACTATGCTACTCAATCTGCATTCTACAGTCTGCTACCTCATTGATATTATACACATCTGTATTGTTCAAAGTGTAGACTAGGAGAACTCCAGACTTTATTCTGAAAACAATTAAGTTATTTACTGTTACTTCCCATATCCAAACTCACCCTTTTCTAGTATGTTGGTAAAAAGGCCAGCCATGTAAACTTTTGTTGATGGATTTGAACTGATCATTGAATCACATACCTGTTTGATTTACAATCACATTGTCGTATAGCATTCCTATAAAAACCCATGTTTTAGAGCATAATTGCTGTGCTTGGTTTAGTTAGACTTGAATACAAGCAATTTAAAACTCAGACAATTATACTTGCTTGCCAATGTGGTATTTTAAAAGTTGGTGGTTTTTATCTCATTCTTTACTACTCTTCAAGGTTAACTTATTTAAGTTTCTCTTCCTGAAGAAGATTGGGTGGTTTCTAAACAAACCACATTTTTTTTTCACACCCTAGTTTACCCTTTAAAGAATAAGATTTTTTTTTCCCTTTAACTTTTTGATCCCAAAAAACACATAGTGTCTCAATAATTATTTTTAAAAATGCTCTTCACAAAGGGATCTTTTACAAAATCAGTTTATTAATGTTTAAAAGTTTATAAAGCTATGTGCAAAATGATTCACAAAAGTCAGAAACCTATTAAATACTATTTAAGAAACAAAAACAATACATTTCTCGGTTTAATTGCACTGAAAACCATACTAAATAGACAGCAATATATTTTTGTTCTTTGTAACATTTATACACCTCTTCAATTAACTATCTAATTTACACTGTATTGAAAAACATCTGGTGTTCCCTATCAGTTAAAGTAATGCTTTAAGGGCACAAGAAAGTGGTATTTTCATATGAGATATGCATTCAATGGTGTTAACATAGGTTAGAAAAATCCAATAAAATTATCTTTGCTGAAACAAATACATTCAAAAAAATCATAAAAAGTATTTTTAACACAACCACACCGCTGGTTGAGATAAATCACACAACACTCTGAAATAAACATCAAGAAAAGTGCCAAAGTCAGATGTTGCATTTGTTAGACAAATTCATGAAGGACTCTGTTGGTTTATGAAACTCAAAACCCAGTCAGTTTCCACCTTGTTTTATTTGCTTCCTTTATGACACTAAGGATTCTGGCTGATACCATCTAGATAAAGTGGCTTTCCTTATACAGACTCAGCCACAATAAGTGTGATGCTGTTACACATTTATTTCATTGTAAAAATCTAAAACAAAAACAGAAAAAACCTCAAAGTGACTGCAACCAAATTCCAAAACACTGATCTAGCTTACATGGAAACTTTGGCCTCAGCAAACGAAATTGTTTTATTATCTCTAAACCATCTCCGACTCAGCACAGCCAACCTACTCCATCCAGACCAACTGCTACAGATGACCAAAAAAAGGGCCATGCCACCACCCTGGCTATGATGAATGCCAGATAGTGAACCCTATAAAGTAAAAGATCTTTGAGGAGGAGTGTGAAAGGGAATGGAGAACGGGATATGCAGAGCATTCGTAGAGAAGCAGAAGTGCACAAACTCGTTTGGATTTAACCTAAAGTGAGAGAAAATATCTTCTCAAAATTCCAGACAAAGAAACACGTTCACATGGGGACATTAGTCTTTGAGGAGGGTCAGATGAACACGACAGGAGCCCGACAATGCTAGACCTTTGGCTCAGTGCAAAAGCAAAGCTCCAGAGGGGAGGAAATATATTTCAGGCCAGGACCTGATCTCCACCCTTCCAGTGCATTGTTCACAGGAACTAGCTCTACCCCCAACACCTGGCACCACCAGGCTTCTCTTACTCTCTCCCTCCCTTCCTCTGGCTTGCAGCCGCCGCTCCTCCCAGGTAGCAGTTGAGACCCAGAGAAATTTTCCATACTCTGGGGTGGTGGCCATGTAAGAGCACTCCCCATGGGTTGGCAGCTTTCAGTTTTAAGAAGAAGAGTTGACATTTCCAGAGGACATAATGGTCTCTGGGTTGTCCCCATCGTCCTTCTGGGGGTGGGAGGAGTTGTCGGACTTACTGCGGCTGAATTCCACACCAGCAATGATAGGTCGCTTGAATTTACCACTAGAGTCTCCACTGGGACACTTGCAGCAGGACATGATCTTGACAAAGGCCCTGCGCATCTCCTTGTTGGTCAGAGTGTAAATGATGGGGTTGGTGCCAGAGTTGAGCACAGCCAACACCAGGAAGTACTCAGCTCTGAAGAGGATGTTGCAGGTCTTCACCTTGCAACCCACGTCTAGCAGAAGCAGGATGAAGAGCGGTGCCCAACAAGCAATGAACACACTCAGGACGATAATCACTGTCTTGAGCAGTGCTAGTGACTTCTCAGAGCTGCGGGTGGCCTTGGAAATATTCTTTCGAAAGGTCAGACGACGGCTCCGAGTCCTCACCAAGGAGTAGATCCTGCAGTATAGGATGACGATGGAAAGCAGGAGTAGAGTGAAGACTGTGGTGCAGAAGAGGATATAGTGCTTGTGGTAGAGTGGCAGCACAGTGGAGCAGCTGGGCAGCGTGCCTAGGCAGTTCCAGCCCATGATGGGCAACCCGCCCAGGATGAGAGAGATGACCCAACAGGCACTGATCAATAGGAAGGAGCGGAAGCTGTTGCTGCCATTGTGGAGCTTCATCTTTAGCATGGTGATGTAGCGCTCAATCGCGATAGCTAGCAAGCTGAACACCGAGGCAGACAGGGCCACGAACATGCTCCCTTCCCGCAGAAACCACTGGGCAGGGGTGAGCTTGTAGGTGGTGGCTCCAGACAAGAGCAAGTTGGCTACGTAGGCCACTCCTGCCAACAGGTCTGAGAGAGCCAAGTTACCAATAAAATAGTACATGGGTCGGTGGAATTTCTTGGTTTTCCAAATCGTCAACAAGACAAAGATATTTTCCAGGATGATAAAGCAACAGATGAGGATGAACACCACCAAAGTCAGTTTAATGCCATTCTCCTTGTCAGCGCTGTTATTCAGCTTCCCCGTGTAGTTGTAATGCCGGATAATAATGTCATAGTTGACATAGTCAGAGACTGTGTTGCGGAGGGCCTTGACCAGCGGGATGCTGGTGGACCCCATGGTGTCTCGCTGTACCCCTAGAAATCCGGGGGTGACACTTCTCCAGAGGAACGCTAGAGGGCGATGTCGAGAGATCCCCGTTGGTTCAGTGAGAGAGCTCTAGGATTTCTGTGTTGCTTTTCCTTGGCTTGACCTGGCTTCGGAAACCGCAGCCTTAAACAAGTCATAAAAAAGAAATAGTCAGGGAACACAAGCCACACCACACTGGCATAATACATTCTAGCTAAGGTATCGCTCCAGTTTTATTGTTGTTTTGTTTTAAAGAAACTTGGAAGGAACAATTTTTTAGAAAGAAATCAAATTTTCACTTTTTGCCAAAAAAACAACAAAAAACAAAAAAAACGGGGGGTGCGGGGGGCAGAGATGGAAAGAAACTGAAATTTTCCCCAAATGAAAACTCCAACTGGAAAAGACAAACTCTCCCTATGTTCGTCGGTCGCATCCACTCAAAAGGAACAGAAAGGGAAAGTTGGAGAAGGGCGCCCATTCGGACTCCACTCCCACTCCCTCATTGCCCAATTTCCAGCCCAGAGAGTCTCTGAAACGTTCACTGGCTCAGTCACGCATTCAATGCCAGTTCAAGGTCTCTCTTCACAACAGACCCAACAGCCAGTCTGAGCCCGGAGATGCATACCTCTGCCTCCCCTTCCCCAAGCTAAAATATACAAGCACCACCTAATTGCCATGCAAGAAATGAGATGTGCACGAAAATCACATGACAGCGTAAATCACTCTTTGTACTCTATTAATAACTCTCTAGGAGCAGGTGTGCAGGGTCGGTTCCCCACCCTGGGTCCAAGGACGCAGTGAGCCCGCCCAGGCCTTGGGTAAACAGGAAAGAACGCTTAACACCTCTGAGAAGCAACTGCTTATTCCCCTCCTCAACACCCCCTCCTGGGACACTACTCTAAGTATATTTAAAGGAACTCAGTGAAAATCATTCATAAGAAAGAGGTTGCAATAAATACTAGAAGTTCTGAATATTAATTGACTGCATAAGGAATATTTTCAGTTACTGTGGGTACAGTCAGAATAAGACACACACACACACAAACGCACACAAAAGAGAGAAGTTACACTACTAATGACAAAAATATCTGCCCCCACAATCCTAATTTGACTGCAAAACTACTCTCCAGAATATACCTAGTGCATTGCTAAACAAACGTGGGCAGTTTTACTGACTGCCCTCCTCCACCCAACACGTTGCCACTTATAGAACTGTAAGTGTGAAAACAACGAAACAAAGCATTGTTTAGCAGAACTGTACTTTTAAATTGCTTGAATGTGTCAAGGTAATAAAAGTGGGGATAAAAGTGGGGTTAACAGGCGAGACCAATTCCAGTAATTCCCGGGACCAGGAGAGCCTGGCTGCTCGCGCCAAGAAGTTCCTCATTTCCCCCATCGAATTCTGCACCCCGCTTGTAGGCAGTGCAAGTTTAAAGCCACTTTCCCCACCCCCATATTCTTTGTCTACAAGATTTCCAAAAATAATCACCTTCCACCCTCTTCTCCGACCAACCGCAGTCTCTACCCCTTAATCCCAATCGTTTCTACAGTAGGAACTTCACCCTTCTTCGAACTCCATAAATCACAAAAGTTCTAAAACAATCCGATCGGATTGGGGTCCTTAGTAGCTCAGGGATACATGTTTTCAACGCCCAGAGATGTATGTTTCAAAGTTTGTGTTTGACTTCATTCTGTTTTAAAAATTCGTTTCTGATACTGTTGTCCTCCCCATCCCTGCGGAGTCCCACGCCCCGGGCCGGCGCCGCTCGCAGCCCCCTACCTCTTTCAAGCTGGACGGAGTTGCTTTCGGAGAGCTCCGAGTCTGCACAGCGCTCTCGGCATCTTGCTGCAGCAGACTGACGGCGTAGCACTCTCGCTAACTTAGTCGGGGTCCCCTCCCTCAGCAGCCACACACTCCGAGTGCCAGCCCAGCTCGCAATGGTCCTTATGAGCAACAGCTGAACGCCGAGGTTGGTTAGCTTCTTCAAGGAACAGATCGGGAGGAGTTAATGCCTCAACTCCCCACGCCCTCCACCAGTAGCTGGGGGCCTCCGGGTCTCGGCTACTGCTGAGACGCACTGTCCAGGAAAGATCTGGGCCAGAGAAAAGAAACAAGTACCCCTCCTCCCTCACTAGCAACCGAAATTTAAAAAAAAAAAAAAAAAAGAAGAAGGGGCGGAGCCTGGTGCCCCTTGGCTTCTAATGTATAAATCACAGCCCTGGCCCTACCACCAGCCGCTGCCAGGGGGTGGAGAGGATTCTTTCCAGCTTTGGAGAAGGGAGGAGGTGAACAGCTTTTGGAAACTTGTCTCCCGAAGTGTCGAGGACGACTCGGCGTCTCGCAGAGCACCTTCTTTCCTCACCCCAGCGACCCTCAAAGGAACAGAAATCCGAGACTCCAAACCAAGGCTTCTGCGCTGGGAGAGGAAATACAAACCTGGAGCATGCGAACCCCTACTGTGCTCGGGGTCGGAGAGGCTGGGAAGGGGCTGCTAGCGGAGTTGCCCTGAAACGTGGTCAGAGGGGTAGAAAGTGGTTTTCCAAGGCTCATAGTGAAATGGCCTGCCGATTAGGGTATTGAGGCTGAGGGTACCTCTCATTCAACTGGACTCAAAGTGTTTATGTTTATGATTCTGGTCAGTCATGAAGCCTTTGAGAACGTGAGCTGCTGCTGGGGTCTGTGAAATTAGAAGACCTGGCAGCTCAGGAATTTCAGTAGGGGAATTGCCGCTGGGTCAACCTGGCTCCTGCAGTTGCCTAGTTGGAGGCTTGAGCCCCGCACCCCATCTCACCCTACCCCCACCTCCTTCATTAGAAAAGAAGGAGGCTACTGGTTTTCACTTAGCTGCTACTTCAGAGTGTGATCATTTGAGAGGCTCCCTTGGTGAGTGGCAATGGCAGGTCACTTTTGTCCCTGCCCTACTGCTGCATAGACAGTTTCCACCCAGTCCCTGGTCGCCCATTCCGGCAGATGTGAACACAAAACTTCCTCTGCTGTAAAGTTTCAATTGACAGACACACCCTGTACCTGAATGACTCAAAAGCAGGCTGAGTGAATAAGCAGCAGACCCCTGGCTTCTCAGATCTTATGAGCTTGCAAAAAAAAACATCAAAAAAAAACAAACCAAAATACCATTAAATGACAGTTACTTCACAGCTGCCTTAAAGCTTGCATCAACGACTTCACACTAAACCCACAAACTCAACATACTGCATGAAAACTACGTTTGGCATACATATGAACGAAAAGTAAGGATGGCATACATATGAACGAAAAGTAAGGATGACATACATATGAACACTCACAGAAGCAGCAGTCAAGAAATCAAACAACGTATTGCATTAGGCAACTCTGCAAGAGTTTTTAAAGTGTTGAAGAGAAAACACCTTTTTTTAAAAAATGCAAAGATGTCAGCTTGAGGACCAAGGTGCGCCTGACCCAAGCCATGGTATTTTCAATAACCTCATATGCATACAAAAGCTAGACAGTGAATAAGGAAGACCGTAGAAGAATTGAAGCTTTTGAGTTAGGGTGTTGGAGGAGAATATTGAAGGTGCCATGGGCTGACAAAAGAACCAACAGATCTGTGTTGGAAGAAGTGCAGCCAGAGTGCTCCTTGGAGGCCAGGATGGCCAAACTTCGTCTCATACTTTGGACATATTGTCAGGAGGGACCAGTCACTGGAGAAGGATATCATGTTTGGTAAGGCAGAGGGCCACAGAAAAAGAGGAAGACCCCCAATGAGATGGATTGGCCAAGTGGCAGCATCGATGGACTCAAGCGTGCCAACAGTAGTGAGGTTGGGCCAGGATAGGGCAGTGTATCGTTCTGCTGTGCATAAGGTCGCTATGGGTCGGTACCAACTCGATGGCTCCTAACAGCAACATGTGCCTGTGAAAGTCGTGCATGAATAAGGAACACCAAGAAGAATTGTTGCACTTGAATTACAGTGTAGAAGAAGAATACTGAAAGTACCATGGACACTTCTAGGAGAATGAACAAATCTGTCTTGGAGAAAGTACAATTAGAAACAAATATGGCAAACTCTGTCTCTGTACTCTAGGCCCGGTGTCAGGAGAGACCAGTCCTTACAGAAAGATATCATGCTTGGTAGTGGAGGGTCAGTGAAAAAGAGGAAAACTCCCAAGGATATGGATTGGCAAGTGGTAGCAACAATGGGCTCAAACATAACAATTGTGATGATGGCAGGACGAAGCAGTGTTTCCTTCTGTTGTGCATAGGGTCACTCTTAATCAGAACAGACTTGATGGCACCTAAAAACAAAAGCAGCAATCAATGCTTTTAAAACCTACTGACTACACAGGCACACAAAATGTATGCAAAGGCATACTAATGTATGTCTTTCCTTTTTTTAAAAAAGCACAGACAGCAAGAAGTTTATTTGGTGAATGCTACTTGAAAGCATTATCCAAGAGAGAGAATCCGGGAAAGGTGCTGTGATATCCAAGGAGGCCTTCAGGGCTAGATAACAGTCTCCCACAGGAAAAGCACAGGGCTCTGGGGACACAGGAAAGGCTGCCTTCAGCCATTCAGCACCATCCGGACTCTTCATAGTTGATACAACCATTGCTGTCCTCGTGCCTGCCACCAGCATCTCTACTTCTTCCTCTGTCATCTTTTCACTCAGTGTGACAAGGATATGCTGGATTTCAGCATCCATGACAGTGCTGTTCCCTTCCTTGTTAAACACCAGAATCCCTTCAACATAGTTTTCGTAGGTGCACTGGTCCTTGTTCTTGGCCACAGTCTGCAGCATGGGCAGGAAGTGCTCAAAATCCAGCACCTTCACATTCATCTATCTCATCACTCTTGGGATTCCCCAGCATTGGTGGAGTTCTGGCCCAGGGCCCTCATCACATCCCCACACTGGCTGTACAGGATCTTGTCATCACCTGTTCTGTCAAACAGCTGCAAGGCCTTCTTAAACTCTGCCGTCTGGTCCTCGGTGAAGTCACACATCTTGACTGCTCAGGTCTGGGGACCTTTTCCTGCAGTAATGGCCTGTCTTTTAT
>NW_006408520.1:5904227-5916660 GCF_000296735.1 Chrysochloris asiatica
TCCCCCCATATACCTATCTACTGCTTGGCTAAAAGTTGGGCCATAAGGATGAGTTCCTTTCCAGACCTGAAGTGTAGTCAAGGACCCTAGTCTGAGGTTCCTCCCGTCTCTTTCTGACTAGTCTTTTATTATTATTATTATTATTATTTTGAATTTTGTTCCACATTTTCTCCTACTCTACATGCGACCTTCTACTGCAATCTCTTTCAGAGCAGTTGGTAGTGACAGCCAGGCACCAACTGATTCTTCTGGTCTTAGAGTCATAGAAACAAATATTTACCTGTTCTACTAGTCCTTTGGAATAATTGAATTCAAGCATCTTCTATTCTCATAACTCTTCTTTCTTCCACACATGGAGAGACCAAGAGTTCCACCTTAGACGGTTTTTCTCAAGCTTTTAAGATCCCAGATGCCACTCACCAAAGTAGGAAATAGAACATTGTCTTTAGGGACTATGTTATGCCAGTTGATCACGGTGTCCCTTGAGACTATGATCCTGATCCTAGACCCAGAAACTCATTGTCTTAAGATGTTTGATAATATCTAAGATGATTTCACCATTTTGCCTACTGCATGCTCAACAACATTCCTAGTTGTGTTTGCAGGAAAAGGTAATGCCTATGTACAAATATACTCTTTCAAGCTCCTATATTTGTGGGCAATTCTTCCTCCCATTCCCATTCAGCCTCTGTCTCTCTCCATGTATCTATCACAGAACATTGTTGCTCTAAGCATGTGTATATATATCACTATTTACACATGTCCCTTTTAGCTCTTACATACCTCCCTGCATCTTCACCTATTTCAGTCATTCAGCCAACCTTGCTCTTCTTGAATATTGCCCTCCCTGTCACCAGAGTTGTTGTCCCCCCATATACCTAACCTTTAGCCTGTTACTTTCCCTTCCCTTCCATCCTTGACAACCATCAAAAAATACTTCTTTAACCATGAAAGCCTTTTCTTGAGTTTTTACAATAGTGGGCTTCTACAATACTTGCCCTTTTGTGATTGACTAATTCACATGCAATCAAGATGTATTGGTCATTACTGGTGATTGGAACTCAAAGGTTGGAAATAAAGAGGAAGGATCAGTAGTTGGAAAATATGACCTTGGTGATAGAAATGATGCTGGAGATCACATGATAGAATTCTGCAAAATCAATGATTTGTTAATTTCAAATACCTTTTTTAAACAGCATAAGAGATGACTATACACATAGACCTTACCAGATGGAATACACAGAAATCAAATTGACTACATCTGTGGGAAAAGAAGGTGGAAAAGCTCCATATCATCAGACAAAACAAGGCCAGGGGCAGACTGTGGAACAGACCATCAATTACTCATATGCAAATTCAGACTAAAGCTAAAGAAAATGAAAACAAGTCCACGAGAACCAAAATATGACCTTGAATATATCCCAATTGAATTTAGAGATCATCTGAAAAACAAATTTGATACACTCTACACTAAAGACAGAAGACCAGAAGAGTTATGGTGAACTTCAAGAGTATCATACAGGAAGAAAGCAAAAAGTCATTAAGAAGACAAGAAAGGACTTCTGGTTTTGGAGGTGGGAGGCTCTGTGGGGGGATGGGAAGAGGGAGGTGCGGAAAACCCAGAGAAGTTGCTTTCATTGAGCTACTCCAAAGTTCTGGATCTAGTATAAGGTACAGGGCATCAGTTTCCTGCACCCACTGGTGGAAAAGTCACTGTATAAAGGAAAATATTGTGATTTGGGAATCAATCCAGATGCAGGACTCTCCCTGTGGCCACTCCCACCCAGGCTGAGTTCAGAGGGCAGGGCCACAGTCAGACTAACACAGTGATATGGCAGTGACATTTGAAAAAAGAGGTGTGGGGAATTCTACACAATTTCTTACTCCTCTCCCCTGTCACACCCTCTTTGCCCAGCCCGGACACTTTCAGGTGAGTGGGCGTGCACCCCAAAAAGGGTCCAGTGTTGAGCCCACAGTTCTTCCCCCCCCCACCCCTCCCGGCACAGAGAGGAGGTGCCCCATTGGTCCCACAGGCTGATCCTTTGGTGGCTGCTTATGACATCTGACTCTGGGACCCAGCCCTAAAGTTGACTTGTGTGGGACCCTTTAGTCCTGCTGACCCAGCAAGAAAAAAGCAGGTCCAGCCATACATACAAACCATATGAACACTCTATAAAACTCCAACATAAAAGGCAAGAGCCAACACCAACTACTACACACGAGGATGCAGCTATTTCAAGAATTACACACAGATACCTAACTGACTTTCAGAGATAAAAAGAGTGGACAATTTTTCTCCCATTAATTTCTCAGTATCCATCTGTGCACCTCCATGGTGATGACTAGAGGAGGGGTCTGAGCAAGGGGATACCACTACTCACTGCTGGAGATTTTTTCTGTGCACACACACTGACCTGTGCAGCAAAGGCTACTGGTAGTTGGTTACAGTTTTATTTTTTGTTTTTGAGTGGTAGTTTTTGTCTCTGCTTTTATATAGACTGTCTAAAATGGAGGGAAAAGTTAATAGACTATAGGGTAACCCCAAAGCAAGTTAATATTTCACAACTTACCATGAAAATGAAGATCCAAGCAGAACAAGGAAACATGAAAACTAAGAAGAAACTGACAAGAAATAGCATAAAAAACACAAACTCAGCACAAGAAGACATGCAGAACAAAGGAACAAACAGCACCACAAAAGAATTAACTAATTCTTATAAATTAATGACAGCAATTAATTTATACCTATTGATAATTACACTGAACATCAATGGATTAAATACAAGAGTGAAGAGACACAGAGTGGCAGAATGGATAAGAAAACAAGACCCTTCAATATGCTGCTTGCAAGAGACACACCTTACACACAAAGACAAAAACAGATTAAAAGTTAAAGGATGGGAAAAAATATACCAAACTACTGAAACAATAAACAAGCAGGAGTGGCAATACTAATCTCTGATAAAGTAAACTTTAAGACAAAAACCAACATAAGAGATAAAGAAGAATACTATCTCATGATCAAAGGGTCAATTGAGCAAGACAACATAACCATAATAAATATCTATGCTCCCAAAGAAAGAGCACCAAGATATATAAAACAAACCCTATTAGAATTGAAGAAAGAAATAGATAAATCTACAATTATAGTGGGAGATTTTAATATGCCATTTTTGAAAAGGGATAGAACAACCACAAAGAAACTCAACAAAGACACAGAGGAACTAAACAGCACAATCAACCAACTTGACCTCATAGATGTGTACAGAGCATTCAACCCAACAACAGCACAATATACATTCTTGTCCATTTTACATGGAACATACTCCAGAAATGACCATGTGTTAGGTCACAAAGTTTGTTGCTGTTAAGTGCCGTCAAGTCGACTCCGACCCAAAACAACCCTGTATAGGGTTTCCAAGTAGCAGCTGGTGAGCTTGAGCCACTGACTTTGCAGTTCAAATGACTTTGCAGTCTGAAGAATTAGCCCACTGTGCCACAGGTCACAAAGTAAGCTTCCATAAATTTAAAAACATCAAAATACTAAAGCATCTTTTCAGACCACAATGCTATAAAAAAAGAAATCAACAATAAGAAGACCAAGGAAATAAAGTCGAATACATGGAAACTGAATAACACCCTGCTGAAAAGCGACTGGGTAGTAGAAGAATTTAATGTGAACTCAGAAAGTTCCTAGAAACAAATAAGAATGAACACACAACATACCAAAACCTTTGGGACATGGTGGAAGCCATGCTGACAGGACAATTCATTACAATAAATGAGCACATTCAAAAAGAAGAAAGAACCAAAATCAACATATTACTACAGCATCTCCACAAATAGAAACTGACCAACAGAGGGAACCTACAATCACCAAAAGAAAAGAAATAATAAAGATTAGAGCAGAAATAAATGGGATGGAAAACTATAGACCGAATCAACAGGACAAGAAGCTGGTTCTTTGAAAGGATTAATAAAATTGACAAACCACTGGCAAACCTAACAAAAGAAAAGAGGGAGAAGACACAAATAACACGCATTAGAAACCACATGGGTGATGTCACAATGGAGCCAAAGGAAATCAAAAAGGATAATAACAGAATACTATGAAGAGTTGTACTCCAATAAATTTGAAAACTTCAAAGTAATTGATACATTTTTAGAAAAACATGACCTACCTTAATTCACACAGAGTGAAGTAGAAAACCTGAACAGACCCATAGCAAAAGAAGAAATTCATCAGGTCATCAAAAAACTCGGAAGAAAAAGGCGTTCAGGCCAAGATGCCTTACTGGTGAATTCTGCCAAACATTCAGGGAAGAGCTGTCACCAATTCTATTCAAATTATTCCAGAATATAGAAGAAAATGGAAAACTTCCTAATACATTTTATGAAGCAAGCATAACCTTCATAACAAAACCAGTGAAGGATGCCACTAAGGAAGAAAATTAAAGACCAATAGCCCTCATGAACATAGATGCAAAAATTCTCAACAAAATCCTAGCCAAGAGAATCCAGCAGCACATCAAAAAAATAATATGTCATGACCAAGTGAGTTTCATAACAGGGATGCAAGGGATGGTTCAACATCAGAAAAACAATCAGTGTAATTCACCATATAAATAAGCAAAAGGAAAAGAACCACATGATCATATCGTTTGATGCAAAGAAGCCATTTGCAAAAATTCAACATCCATTCCTGATAAAAACACTCAACAAAGTAGGAATTGAAAGGAAATTCCTTTCAATTTAAATTATAATTAAAAGCATATAATACAAAACCAACAGCTTACATTACTCTCAATGGAGAGAAACTGAAAGCCTTCCCTCTGCGAAAAGGAACCAGACAAGGATGCCCTTCATCACCACTCTTATTCAATATTGTTCTAAAAGTCTTAGCCAGAGCTATACGGCAAGATAGGGAAATTAAAGACATCCAAATTGGCAAAGAAGAAGTAAAACTCTCTTATTTGCAGATATGATCCTATACATAGAAAACCTCAAGGACTCAGTAAAAAAGCTACTAAACCTCATAGGAAGATTCAGCAAAGTGGCAGAATATAAGATCAATATATAAAAATCAGTTGGATCCCTCTACCAAAAATGACTGCATTGAAAAGGACATTAGGAAAGCAACACCATTTACAATAGCCACCCAAAGGATGAAGTACCTAGGAATAAATGTAACCAGAGAAACAAAGGACTTATACAAAGAAAACTACAAAACACTACTACAAGAAACCAAAAGAGACTTAACAGTGGAAGAATAAACCATGCTCCTGGATAGGAAGAGTTAACATTGTGAAAATGTCAATACTGTCCAAAGCAATTTACACATATAATGCAATCCCAATGTAGATTCCAATGACATTCTTAAAAGAGATTAAAAAAAAAAAATTATAAACTTTATATGGAAAGGAAAGAGGCCCAGGATAAGCAAACCCCTGCTTAAGAAAAAGAACAAGGTTGGAAACTTCTCATTTCCCAATCCAAAATTTACTACATGGCTACATGGTCAAATATCCTGGTACTGGTTCAGTGAAAGATACATTGATCAATGGAACAGAATTGACAATCCAGAAATTAACCCATCCACATACAGCCAGCTGATTTTTGACAAAGTGCCTGAGTATATTGCATGGGGATGAGATAGTCTCTTTAACAGATGGTGTTGGCAGAATTGGAAAGAGATTATGCAAAAGACTGAAACAAGACCTTTACCTCACCCCCTATACAAAAACCAACTCAGCATGGATTAAAGACTTAAATGTGAATCCAATAATTTTATGAGAAAATAGGGACAAATGTGAGGGCTCTAATACAGGGTGTGCACAGACTACCAAAAATTTTGAAAATTACCCAAACAAAAGTAGATAAAATAGATGATTGGGACATACTAAACATTAAAAACTTTGCATCAAAAGACTTCACCAAAAGAGTAAAACAGGAGCCCACAGAATGGGGAAAAATCTTTTGCAACAACACATAGGACAAGGGACTAATATCTAAAATATATAGGAAACTACAACACCTCTACAAGAAAAAGACAAATAACCCAATTTAAAAATAGGCACAGGACATGAACAGACACTTCATCAAGAAGGAGATCTGTGCAGCCAACAAACCTATGAAGAAATGTTCACGATCATTAGCCATTGTTGTTGTTGTTGTTGTCAGGTGCCATTGAGTCGGAAATGACTCATAGCGACCCCATGCACAGCAGAACGAAACAATGTCCTATCCTGGGCCAACCTCACTACCACTGCCACACTTGAGTCCATCAATGATGCCACCTGGCCAATCCATCTCGTTAGAGGTCTTCCTCTTTTTCTCTGACCCTCCACCTTACCCAGCATGACATCCTTCTCCAACGATTGTTTCCTCCGGAAAATATGTCCAAAGTATGAAAGACGAAGCTTAGCCATCCTGGCCTCCAAGGAGCACTCTGGCTGCACTTCCTCCAAAACAGATCTACTGATTCTTTTGGCAGTCCATGGCACTTTCAGTATTCTCTAACACCACAACTCAAAGGCATCAATTCTTCTACTATCTTCCTTATTTACTGTCCAGCTTTCGCATCTATATGAGGCTATTAAAAACACAATGGCCTAGGTCAGGCGCACCTTAGTCCTCAAGCTGACATCTCTGTTCTTCAACAATTTAAAATTTTCCTGTGCAGCAGATTTGCCCAGTGCAATACGTCGTCTGATCTCTTGACTGCTGCTTCCGCGAGTGTTGATACTTGATCCAAGAAGAATGAAGTCCTTGACAACTTGGATCATGACAAGCTATGGACAACATTGAGAAGTATGAGTATTCCAAAACACTTAATTGTACTTCTAAGAAATCTGTACCTAGACCAAGAAGCAGTTGTTCGAACAGAACATGGGAACACTGAATGTTTTAAAATTGGGAAAGGTGTGAGACAGGGTATACTTATTCAACCTGTATGCTGAGCAAATAATACGAGAAGCTGGGTTCTATGAAGAAAAACGTAGCATCAGGATTGGAGGAAGACTCATTAACAACCTGCAATATGCAGAGGATACAACCTTGATTGCTGAAAGTGAAGAGGCCTTGAAATATTTACTTATGAAAATCAAAGAGCACAGTCTTTGATATGAATTACATCTCAATGTCAAGAAAACAAAAATCCTCACCACTGGACCAATAAACAACATTAGCCATTAAAGAGATACAAATCAAAACAACAATGAGATACCATCTCACACCAGCAATAACAGCAAAGATCAAAAAAGTAGAGGACAATAAATGCTGGCAAAGATGTGGAGAGACTGGGACGCTCCTGCATTGCTAGTGGGATTGCAAAATGGTCCAACCACTCTGGAAAGAAATATGGTGCTTCCTCAGAAGGCTGGAAATAGAAATACCTTATGATCCAGCAATTCTGCTACTTGGTAGAAATACGAGCCATTACATGAGTAGATATATGCACACCAATGTTCATAGCAGCACTATTTACAATACCAAAAAGTTGGAGACAGTCTAAGTGCCCATCAATGGAAGAATGGATAAACAAACCTTGGTAAATACACCAGAATTTGTTGGTTTCTATTTCTATTAACTTTACTATTAATGCAGGGTGAGATGATATCTCGTTTTGACTTGCATCATGAACATTCTTTGACAATTCCATGAACATTTCTTCATATGTTTGTTGGCTTCCTGAACACCTTCCTTGAAGAAATGTCTGTTCATGTCCCATGCCCATTTTTAAATTGGGTTGTTTGCCTTTTTCTTGTGGAAATATTGTAGTTTTTAGTGAATTTTAGACATTAGTCCCTTGTCTGATACATCATTGCAAACATTTTTCCTAGTCTGTTTACTTTTTTGGTGAAATCTTTCAATGCACATTAAGTGCCTGAGTTTTAGGAGGTCCCAGTCTTCTATTTTGCCTTCTCAAGTATGTGTAGTGGTTATGAATCGGGCTGTGAACCTTAAGGCCAGCAGTTCGAACCTACCAGCCGCTAGGCGGGAGAAAGATGAGGCATTCTGTTCCCGTAAAGATTCACAGCCTCGGAAACCCTGCACAGGGTTGCTATGGGTCAGAACCGACTCTACGGCATTTAACAACAACAACAACAGTTTGGGGGGGGAGGGTTAGCTATGTTTGACAGTGTATTTATGCCATGTATTAGAACCCCTAAATTTGTCTCTATTTTTTCATTGATGATCTTTATAAATCTGGATTTTAAATTTAGGTCTTTAATCCACGTAGTTTGTTTTTGTATATTTTATGAGATATGAGTATTATTTTATTCTTCTGCAAATGGATTGTCAGATTTGCCAGCATCATTTGATAAAGAGACCATTTCCTCCCCATTTAACACTGTGTCAAAGATTAGCTAACTGTATGTGGATGGATTTCCTTTTGAGTTCTCAATTTTGTTCCATTGATCTATGTATCTCTCATTGTACCAGTACAAGGCTGCTTTGACCTGTGAATGTGTAGTAGATTTTGAGATCCGGGACTGAGAGGCCTCCAACTTTGTTCTTCTTAAGCTATGATTTGCTTATCAGAGGTATCTCTCCTTTTCATATAAAGTTAGTGATCATTTTTCCATCTATTTAAAAAATGATGGTGGAATCTGGATTGGGATTGCATTATACCTATAAATTGCTTTAGATATTGTTGACATTTTAGAAATGTTAAACCTTCCTATCCATGAACTTGGTATATTCTTTCACATCTATAAATCTCTTCTGGTTTCTTGTAAAAGTATTTTGTAGTTGTTTTTGTAATGTCTTTTGTTTTTCTCTGGTTAGATTTATTACTAAGTATTCCATCTTTTAGGCTATTTTAAATGTTTTTTTTTTTTTTTTTCTAATTTCCTTTACAGAGCTCTCTTTATTAGTGTTGTTGTTTTTGCAGCTGTTAACTGCCCTTGAGTTAATTCTGACTAATAGCTACCCTGTATAGGGTTTCTGAGGAAATGATAGTGCGTTTGAACCACCAGCTTTGCTGTTCAAACTGACCTTGTGGTTGTGTGCTTATCCTACAGTGCCACACCAGGACACCTTTGTGTGGAGGAATCCAAATGATTTTTCTACATTGATCTTGTACCCAGTAACTTTGCTGACTCTTTCAATGAGTTTCAATAATTTTCTTTCTGAGTCATTGGGATTTTCTATGTGTAGGATCATGTCATCTGCAAATAGAGAATTTGCTTCTTTGCTAATTCAGATACATTTAATTTCCTTTTCTTGCTTTATAACTCTGGCTAACACTTCCAAAACAATATTGAATTCTTGTTGTTGTGGGCTGTCAAGTAAGTAGGTTCTGACTCATAGTGACCCTGTATAGGGTTTCTGAGGAGCAGCTGGTGAGCTTGAACTACCAGCTTTGTAGTTCAAACTGACCTTGCAGTCCAGTACATTAATCCATAGCACCACTCCAGGCCTCCACAATATTGAAAAAGAGTGGTAATAAAGAGCAGCCTTGTCTGGCTTATTTTCTCAAATGAAATGCTCTCAGTTTTGCTGCATTGAAAGTAATGTTGACTGTTGGATTTGTATATATGCTCTTAAATATACTGATGAATATCTCTTCTGTTCCTACTTTGTTAAGTGTTTTCATCAGGAATGAATGTTGGATTTTGTCAAATGCCTTTCTTCATCAATTGATATAATCATGTGGTTCTTTTCTTTATTTATGTGATGGATTGTGCTGATTGTTTTTCTAATATTAAACAATCATTGCTTTCCTGGTATGAATCCCACTAGGTAATGATGTATTATTATTTTTTTTTTTTGATATGTTGTTGAATTCTACTGACTAAGATTTTGTTAAGAATTTTTGTCTCTATGTTCATATATACATTTTTTTTTTTTTTTTTTTAAGTGATAGCTTTGCCTGGCTTTGGTATGAGGATTATACTGGCTTCATAAAATGTAGTTGGGAGTTTTCCATCCTTTTCTATGCTCTGGAATAGTTTGAGTAGAATTGGTGTCAGCTTTTTCCTGAATGTTTGATAGAATTCACAAGTACAGCCATCATGGTCTGGACTATTTTTTGTTGGGATTTTTTAAATTACTTGATCAATTTCTTCTTTTATAATACAGGTCTGTTCAAGACTTCCCCTTCACTCTGTGTTAGTTGATGTGTTTTTCTAAAAATGCATTCATTTTTTTCTAGATTTTCAAATTTATTAGAGCACAGTTCATATTATTCTGTTATTATCCTCTTAATCCCTATTGGTTCTGTTGTGATGACACCCTTATTGTTTCTTATGCAGGCTATTTGCAACTTCTTTTCTTTTGTTAGATTTTTCAGTTTTATTATTCCTTTTAAAGTACCAACTTCTTGTCTTGTTGATTTTTTCTATTGTTTTTCTGTTTTCTACTTCATTTATTTCTGCTCTAATATTTATTATTTCTTTTCTTCTGGTGACTGTAGACTTACTTTCCTGATCTTTTTCTAATTGTTGGAGATGTTGTGTTAATGTGTTGATTTTTGTTCTTTCTTCTTTTTGAATGTGTGCATTTCTTGCTATAAATTGCTCTGTAAGCACTATTTTTGCTGGGTCCCAAAGGTTGTGTTATGCTGTGTTGCTGTGTTTTCATTCTCAGTTGATTCAAAGGATCTTTTTTTTTTTTTTTCATTTAGTTTTTATTTGTTCTACTCCCTGTTAGCTTTTCAGCAGGGTACTATTCAATTTCCATGTATTTGGTTTTTTTCCTTGATCTTTCTATTTTTTATTTCTAATTGTATAGCATTGCGATATTAAAAGATGCTTTGTAGTATTTTTTAAATTTATTAAGGCTTGCTTTGGGGCCTAACATATGCTCTACTATGGAGAACATTCCATGTGTTACGGGGGGGGAATGTGTATTGTGCTCTTGTTGTGTTGAGTGCTTTGTTTAAATCAATGAGGTCATATTGGTTGATTGTGTCATTTAGTTCTTCTGTGACTTTGTTGAGTTTCTTTCTAGTTGTTCTGTCCTTTCTAGAAAGTGCTGTATTAAAACCTCCTACTCCTGGTGTGGCACTGTGGGTTGATGCGCCAGATTGCAAAACCATTTGAACTTCAAGGTTGGCAGTTCAAGCACACCAGCTGCTCCTTGGAAACCCTCTACAGGGTCGCTTTGGGTTGGAATCGACTCGATGGCACTTAACAACAACAACTATTACTTTATGGAGTCCTGGTGTGGTGCTGTGGGTTCATGTGCTGGATGCAAAGTCAGTTTGAACTGCAAGGTCAATCTCAGCCTTGTTATTGTTGTTGTTAAGTGCAAAAGAGTTGGTTCTGACTCATAGTGACACTGTAGAGTTTCCAAAGAATAACTAGTGGGTTTGAACTGTTGACTTTGTGGTTTGCACTCCAGTGCTGACCCTACAGTGCCATACCAGGAGTCTAGCAATAACTGTCACTGCCTGGGAGCTAATCTCAATGTTCCTACTTTGCTTCTCATCACATGGGAGTTAACTATCTGATGTCCAATTCACATTAAGGTTGCCAACAGGTTTCATTCCAATTTTGTTTGTTTGTTTCAAAGCAGCTTTACTATCTTTTACGGAGTTCTGATACTGTGCTATAGTATTAGCACTGGAGTGCTAACCATAAAATCAGCAGTTCAAATCCACCAGTCTTTCCTGGGAAACCATATACAGGGACTCTATGGGCTGGAACTGACTCAACAATACCCACAATGAATACTTTATTGTATCTCTTTAAATAAGAGTTGTCAGATAAAGTATCATGCAATATTTTGGATATAACTTATACCAAAAGTGTTATTTTCAAATTCAAATTTAATTGGGTAAGCTATATCTTTATTTTCTGAATCTGGCAACCCTATTCTCAGTCCTAATTGTACCAGTTGCTGTTCCAATTCTCCTCTAACCTGCCAAGAACCAACTCTCTCACTCATTTACTCCAGAATAATAAATCCTACCACAATCAGAAAATAGTATGACCATCTCACTTTCCCTCTTTTGCAAGTTTCTGCTTAATAAAAACATCAACCAACTTTCCCTCAGTTTCACCTGTTTCTGAAAAAGCAATTTAACTCTTTTCCAAGGCAAAATATTGCCCCATATCATCCTGCTACTTCCCACAAACTTTCTATGACTCAGCTCAAATGATTCCTCCTTCTCTCTTAGTCTTTCAATGCTTGGCCTCTGATGACTTTATCTTCAGGTTACATGAGTGTTTGTGTTTCCTCTCCTAAAAACTCATTGTCTTCCCAACAAAATTGGTTACTGTCTCTCTCTTCTCTTGTTTGTCAATAATCAAGATTATGTATCAGAACATGATTTAACTAGATAAATTTAAGCTCAATCTTAAGACTGCTAGTTCCTAACTATGTGATTTTTTTTTTTTTTAAATTTAAGGTTTTTATTGTGGATTGAGTGAAAGTTTACAGGGCACATCATCAGTTTCACATTCAACAATTCATATAACTTGTT
>NW_006408520.1:5920231-5945489 GCF_000296735.1 Chrysochloris asiatica
TGTGAGCCTTCCAACCTTCTAAGTATTCCTTTATATGTGGTTCAGAGTTCTGGGACCATCTCCTGAGCCTGCTTGTTCGGGTATTCTGTGTTGTTGGCGGAGCTCTCTGCTATACGTCCGCCCAATCCGCCATCTTGTTTGTTCTCCCCTAACTATGTGATTTTGAGCAAGGTTTTTTTTCACTCCCTTTACCCTTAGAATCCTCACCACTAAAAAGACATGATGATAATTCTTTCAATCATTGTGAGCATTAAAGATTTTCATACATATAAAACATGCATTACACATTCCATTCACTTTCCTTTTAAATTTTTGAATAGTTTTTTTTTTTTTTTTCATACATGCACATGGTTAAAAAAAGGTAAAATAGTAGAAAACTTGCAAGAGAGAGCACTAGCTTTCAGAGATTCTTTGTTCTACCATCCTCCCAGCTTCTTTTAAGGCTTCTTGGTATTGCTTTTGGTAATTAATTTTAAATTGTGAAATTCTATTTAAAACATGTATTTCTTGACTATAAATTCTGTATAATATTTATAGATTTTTATACCATGTTGAAGAAATATTAATTTACTTATCCCTGAGAAAAATACTTATGATATAAAGTTTCTAAATACTTATTGCCTAGTCTTTTAAAAACTTTTACTCTTACACTTAACTATGTTGGCTGTATATAGATTTACAGGTTGTTGTCTTAGGCTGAGTACTGTAGAGAAACAAAACAAGTGAAACATACAAAAACACATAGTCCTGGTGTGACACTATAGGATAAGAATGACTAAGAACCCACAAACTGCTCCTTGGAAACCCTATATAACATTGCTTTGAGTCAGAGCGACTCGACAGCACTTATTACCACCACCACCACCAATAAATATATATATACATACAGAGAAAGAGAGAGAGAGAGAGAGAGAGAGATTTATCTCAAGGAAATGGCTCGCATGGTTGTAGAAGGTGGCAAGTTCTAATTCTGTGTCAAGCTGGAGACTTCTTCTTACTCACATAATTGCTACAGGGGTTGCTTGATCCAACATTGGTAGGTAAGAAGGCAGTCTGCTGGCTTGCAAACTGCAAAGCTTAATGAATCTGAAAACCGACAAGCAATACCCCAGACCACTGGTTCAAATCCCAAGAACCAGTGGTCAGATGATGATGAACTAGATGCAGGATCTAAGAGATCTGGTAACCAGAGAGCTTTGTCAGAATGTTTCTCTCTATATATATATATGGGTTATAGGCCACACTTCTGAGAAAACTCCCTTTAATTGATTGGTTGATCATATCAGATCTCATTATGGACGTGTTTACATTATATTAGATCTCATCATGGGGTGGTTACATTATATCAAATCACAAATTGGGGATAGCTACATAATTACATAACTGTTAAACTACATCATAACTACCACATCACTGAAAATCATGGCCAAGCCAAGTTGATACATAAACTTAGCCATCATTTGTTATTATTAAGTTCTGTGTAGTCAGTTCTGACTCATGTTTTTGTTGTTAAGTGCTGTCGAGTCAGTTCCAACACATAGCAACCCTGTGCAGGGTTACCCAGGAGCAACTGGTAAGCTTGAACGCTGACCTTGTGGTTCAAACTGACTTTGCAGTCTAGCACATTAACTCAAAGTGCCACACCAGGACTCTTCACAGGGACTCTGCATATGGTTTCCAAACAGCAGCTTGTGGATTTGAACCACCAGCCTTGTGGCTATCAGTCCAGTGGTTGGTTATCCTACAGTGCCACACCAAGACTCCTTAACCATCATAATTGTAAATAATTTTCATGAGAATTTTGAAACCATTGCTCTTTTATCTTTTATCTTGTAGTATACCAACATAAAGTCCAAAGCTATTCTGATTCCAAAACATTACAAGTGACTTTTCTTCTCCTCCAGATATTTTTAGAATCTTTTTTTACCCCCTCGGTATTTCAAAATTGTGAAATGACATGCCTTAACTTTTCAAGCATTCATCTGAACATACCTTTATAGTTATGGGAAATTATCTGGAATTATGCCTTTGACAACTTCATCTCTATTTTCTCTAATAAGGACTCTCACTATTCAAATTATAATTATCTGGGTTGATTCATTATTTTTTTTTTATATTACATTTTCCTTTTTCTAAATCTTTTTGTTCAACCCTTTCACCTCTCCAGTTAATATTTCCAATTCTGCACTCCCATTTTTAATTTCCAAATTCTTTTACTTTTCTGAATTTTCACTTTTTATAGAGCACTGTTGCCATATTTTAGCTTAACCTCTAAAGAGGATACTAGAATGCTGCTCTGATTGTTCTTGTTGACATTTGACATTTTTTCCTTTTCTTGTGTGTTTGGTCTGAGGTTTTTCTTTTTGTCCCTTTTTCATTGTGAATTGAGTGAAGGTTAACAGACAAAATCACCAGTTTTCCATTCAACAAATTATACACTTCATTTCATCTCAGGATTACAACCTCCTCTCTGCAAAACAACAGTTATTTTACTTCCTCCTGTGGCTTCCCTTTCGCATCTTATATTTCACAAAAAAAAAAAAAAAAAAAAAAAAAACACACAGAGCAAACATATTTGATGTACACATACAAAACAAAAAAATATACATTCACTTAATTTTCCTATGGGCATATTCTGCTAGTCAGCCTCCCGTCCATAGGCACACAAGTTTACTTAGTTCATGAGCCTAGAGCCCAAACCTGCTCTGCTCTCCATGCCACCATCTCTGCTACTGTCTCTGCTGCAGCTGCTTTTCTTAGGCTCTTAGGCTCCACTAATGCTCTTCCTTTTTAATGGTCCTGGGATCTTCTGTTCCTGAAATGAAAGATTAGTCTCCCCTTTTAGTTATACATCTTCTACAATTGTTGTTGTTAGGTGCCATCGAGTCGGTACTGACTAATAGCGACCTTATGCACAGCAGAATGAAACACTGTCCAATCCTGGGCCAACCTCACTATTTTTGCCACGCTTGAGTCATCAATGCTGCCACTTGTACAATCCATCTTACTGAGGGTCTTCCTCTTTTCTCTGACCCTCCACCCTACCAAACATAATATCCTTATCCAGTGACTCCTCCCTTCTGACAATATGTCTGAAGTATGAGAGACAAAATTTGGCCATCTTGGCCTCCAAGGAACACACTGGATGCACTTCTTTCAACACACTTTTGAATATTCTTCTGGCAGCCCATGGCACTTTCAATATTCTCTTCCCACACCACAACTCAAAATCATCAATTCTTCTATGATCTTCCTTATTCACTGTCCAGCTTTCGCATGCATGTGAGGTTATTGAAAATACTATGACTTGTGTCAGGCGCACCTTAGTCTTCAAGCTGACATCTTTGCTCTTCAACACTTTAAAAAGGTCTTGTGTAGCAGATTTTCCTAATGCAATACATCGTTTGATTTTTTTGACTGCTGCTTCCTTCAGTGTCAATAGTTGATCCAAGAAGAATGAAGTCCTTGACAACTTCAATCTGTTCTCCGTTGATAAGAATGTTGTTTATTAGTCCAATGGTAAGAAATTTTGTTTTCTTTACATTGAGATGCAATCCATACTGAAGGCTGTGCTCTTTGATCTTCATGAGTAAATATTTAAGTCCTCTTCACTTTCAGCAAACAAGGTTGTATCATCTGCATATCGCAGGTTGTTAATGAGTCTTCTTTCAATCCTGATGTCACGTTTTTCTCCATAGAACACAGCTTCTCGGATTATTTGCTCAGCATACAGGTTGAATAAGTATTGTGCAAGAATACAACACTGTCGCACAACTTTCTTAATTTTAAAACATTCAATGTTCCCATGTTCTGTTCAAACAACTGCCTCTTGGTCCAGGTACAGATTACTCATGAGCACAGTCAAGTGTTCCGGAATACTCGTACTTCACAATGTTGTCCATAGCTTGTCATGATACACACAATCAAAAGCCTTGCATAAAACACAAGTAAACATCTTTCTGGTATTCTCTGTTTTCAGCCAAGATCCATCGGACATCAGCAATGATATCCCTTGTTCCATGGCCTCTTCTGAATCTGGCTTCAGCCTCTGTAAATTCTCTGTCAATGTATGCTTGCGGCCATTTATGTATTACCTTTAGTAAAACTTTACTCACATGGAATGTCACAGATATTGTCCAATGATTTCTGCATTCCACTGGGGCTCCTCTCTTTGGAATGGGCACAAATATGGGTCACTTCCAATCAGTTGGCCAGATAATTGTCTTCCAAATTTCTTGGCATAGATAAGTGAGTGCCTCCTTTCTTGAAAGATTTCAATTTTTATTCCATCACTTTCTTGGTGCCTTGTTCTTTGCCAATTCCTTTACTGCACCTTGGACTTCTTCCTTCAGTATCACTGGGTCTTGATTATATGCTACCTCTTAAAACAGATGAACATCAACCATTTCCTTTTGGTACAGTGACTGTGTATTCCTCCATACTCTTTTGATGCTTTCTGCATCATTCAATAATTTGCCCATAGAATCCTTCAATAATGAAAGCAGAGGCTTAAATTTTTTCTTCAGTTCCCCCATCTTGAGAAATGCTGAGCATGTTCTTCCCTTTTGGTTTTCTAACTCCAGATTCTTGCACATTTTGTTGTAATATTTGGCTTTATCTTTTCCAGCTGATATTTGAAATTTTCTATTTAACTCTTGTACCTCCTCATTTCTTCCATTTGCTTTAGCATCTCTATGCTGGAGAGCAAGTTTCAATGTCTCTTCTGACATCCATTTTGACCATTTCCTTCTTTCTTGTCTTCTTAATGACTTTTCGTTTTCTTCCTGTATAATATTCTTGATGGCATCCCACAACTCTTCTGGTCTTTGGGCTTTAGTGTTTAATGTATTAAATCTGTTCTTCAAATAATCTCTAAATTCAGGTGGGATATATTCAAGGTCATATTTTGGCTCTTGTGGACTTGTTTTCATTTTCTTCAGCTTTAGTTTGAATTTGCATGTGAGCAATTGATGGTCTTCCCACAATCTGCCCCTGGCCTTGTTTTCATTAATGATATGAAAGTTTCCCATCATCTCTTTCCACAGATGTAGTCAATTTAATTTCTATGTATTCCATCTGTTGAGTATGTATTCCACGTGTATAGTCTCTTATGCTGTCTAAAGAAAGTATTTGAAATGAACAAATCATTGATTTTGCAGAATTCTATCATGTGATCTCTAGCATCATTTCTATCACCAAGGCCATATTTTCCAACTAACTGATCCTTCCTCTTTGTTTCCTTCCTTTGCATTCCAGTCACCACTAATGATCAATACATCTTGATGGCATGTTTGATCAATTTCAGATTGAAGAAGTTGATAGAATTCTTCTATTTTGTCCTCACTGGCTTTAGTTGTTGGTGCATAAAGCAATAGCGGTTGAATAATAGTGGCATTAACTGTTCTTCCTTGTAGGTGCATGGATATTATCCCATCACAGACAATGTTGTACCTCATAATTGATCTGGATATGTTATTTCTGACAATGAATGCAACACCATTCCTCTTCAATTTGTCATTCCCAGCATAGTAAACCATGTGGTTGTCAGATTCAAAATGGCCAATACCAGTACATTTCAGCTCACTAATGCCTAACATATCGATGTTTATGCATTCCATTTCAATTTTGACAATTTCTAATTTTCCTAGATTCATACTTCATACATTCTATGTTCAGATTATTAATGGATGTTTACGTCTATTTCTCTTCATTTGAGTTGTGCCCCATCAGCAAATGAAAGTCCCACGTGCTTTACTTCCACTGGCTTTACTCCATTCACGTCATCATGGTCAACTCTGAGAAGGCAGCTCTTCCCCAGTCACATTTTCAGTGCCTTCCAACCTTAGGAGTTCAGTTTTCGGCACTGTATCTGACAGTGTTTCTCTGCTTATTTATAAGGTTTTCAGTGACTAAATATTCAAAAGAAGTTTGTCACTCTTTCTTCCTAGTCTGTCTTCATCTAGAAGCTCATCTGAAACCTCTCCCCATGGGTGACCCTACTGGTATTTAAAATATTGGTGGCATAGCTTCCAGAATCACACTACTCACAAACCACCACAATACAACAAACTGACAGATGAGTGGTGGTCTTCTGCAATTGCAATTACAGTTGTGAAAATCACAATTAATCCAGCAAACAACTACTCAGATTGAATCATAAACTATCAGCATTATCCCTACCTCCGTTCACCAGATCCATCTGAAGAAGAGGAAAACCATTCAATGGGGAGTCTACCTCACTTCCATCACTTTGAAACTAAGCACTGTCATGAAAGCTTGTAAGATATCCACTTGATGCCTTTATAGCACCCCCATTTTTTATAGCCAATGTCTAGATTGTCCATTCCTAGCAACCCAATACACTGAGAAAATAAGCTTTTTCCTTGATATGAAGAACCCATCCATTCTGGTTGAAATTTTGAGCAACTGCATGAGTAGAGTGTTGTTGTTGTTGAGTGTCACCCAGTACCTTCTGACTCATAACAACCCTGTATAGGGTGTCCCAGGAGTGATTGGTGGATTTGAACCGCTAACCTTGTGGACTCCTATGAATGTAGTAGGGTTAGAGAAAAAGGTGGGAAGGCCATGGCGTGAAGCATATTCTATGTACTATAGTGGACTGTGGAGTCCTGGTGTGGCCACAAGGTCAGCCATTAAAACTCACCAACTGCTCCTTGGAATTCCTATAAAGGGTCACTATGAGTCAGAACCCATTCGACCGCACTTCCCAACAACAGGATAATGGATTCTAGAGTCCTGGTGTGGCACTGTAGGATAAAGCAATGGACCGCAAGATTGGTTCAAACCACAAAGTCGTGGTTCAAACTCACCAAGCGCTCCTTGGAAACCCTACACAGGGTTGCTGAGTTAGAACCGACTTGGAAACAACAACATAGTGGATACTTTATAATTAGTGTTTCTACTATGGCGCTATAGGATAAGTTTAACAACAACAACATTTACCACCACTTTCAAAAATGCCTGGAGCTTCCAATTCCTAATACAGTCTGAGGTTGTCTGATGTGAATTTAGTTTGATTTTAGGGTCTCCTTGTGGCTAGCACAAGTTTCTCATTTTTCTGGTTTGACAAGCCAGTTAAACATTTTAATTTGTTTTCTAGATTCTAACGTTGCTTTGAATGTCAGTGACAAATTAGCCTTTAATCTAACATAGTTTAAACTTCAGAATTCTTCACTTTCAGAATCCTGTCAGGATCCATAGCAGTATTTCCACATGGCTATGTTTTTGAAAAATATCAAAAGTAAAGTATTTTAACAGGATTGGTTAAGATTGCTGCCTCTTTCCATTAAGATTTACCTTCCATTACATTTTTCCTTATGTAGGTAGGGGTGGTTTTAGACTTGCTGTAGGAATTCGGTGGGTTTGACTATGGGGAAGTGAGTTTGGGCTGCATTGAATTTAAAAGGATGTATACATGAGAGTCACAATTATTTCCATGTTATTGCTAGCCAATCCTGCATAGAAATGTTTTTTTAAGAACACTGTGATCACTTTCCATGACTGATTTACTAACACTGTACAAATGCACAAAGCTAGTGCCCCATCACTCTGTTCTAGAAGCTAGTCTTGGGAAAATTATCCCAAAGTTCCAATGAGTAAATTGTAAGTGGAAGATTTAATTGCCACTGACACCTAATCAAAACAGAAATTCTTTCCAGAATGTATTTGATAATCCAATATCTATCCTTATAAGACGTGTCGTAAATTTTTCCATTTTTGCTGAGGCTACAAGATAGCATCAAAATTCCTGGATATGTCATATATTTGTAAAGTAAACATAATGAAATTTGGATTATTTCAATAAAATATGAGAGAAATTGCAGGCTTCTAATTAGAACATATATAAGGCATATTTTATTTTGTCACTTACATATTAATTTATTAAAGGATAATAAAATTTATATGAAAAATTAATAAAATGTGAAATGGAAACAAAAATGGTCAATGAAATCAATAGAAATTATTCTGATGTTGAAAAGCAAGTTGCAACAAAAAAGTTTCAGGTCCCACAAGAGCAGCAATATTTTATTAAAAAGAGAATACAAGATTTGAATAGGCGTAATGAATAGGTTCTTTGATTGTTGATAATTTATATAACAAAGAGGAATGATCAATACAAATTAGAAAAATATATTAATTTCCTGCTGAGATATGATTGATACACACAAAAAATGAACATGGACAAAGACAGTATAAAACTGAAAATATACCATTCTATCCTAAAGAATTTAAAACAGTTCATTTCAATGCAAATGAATGAGGGTAAATGAAAAGGTATTACTACATATGTAGGTTTGTTACAAGCAAAATGTGTTTAAACATGTCTCTATGATCAGTGGATGGCTGCAAACAAGTTATTTCAGTAATAATACTTTTGTCTTAGTCTTGCTGGTGGTAGTTGTGTGTCGTGGAGTCCGTTCTGACTCCTAGAGACCCTGAATAGGGTTTCTGAAGTTGTAAGTCTTTGTGGGAACAGAAATCTCATCTTTCTCCTGTGAGCTGGCTGGTAGAACCACGGCAGACCTGTGGTTCGAATTCTAGTGCTTATCCTGTAGAGTCACTGTACTTCCTTTTAGTCTAGTTTGGGTACCTTAAGAAAAAAAGGATATTTTTTTTGTGCCATGGGAAAAAAAAAATTGAGATAAGGTATAATATCAAATTTTAACAAAACTCAAGTGGACATCTTCCCAAATTATTGACGATTTGCAACAATATGCTGTCCCACATAAAACAAAAGTCTTTAGATGGTTCAAGTTTTTTTTTTTTTTTTGTAGGCCAGGAAGATCTCCAAAATGACTTCAAGGCAGAAAGTCAGCTCAGAAGGTTGTGGTGGTTGCCTTTTGGATTTCAAAGCGGCCTTCATTGATTTTCTGAAAGAAGACAGGACAATCATGGGAACTTAAAGTTTTAAGAACATTAAAAACTGTATTGGTGAAAAAAAAGTCAGGAAAGTTGCACTGAGGAATTTTTTCCATCACAACAATGCAACTGCTCACTCTCAAAACCTAGCAGTAATTGTCCTACAAGAATTTCATTGGAAAACCTAATCTACCCTACATTCCTGATCTTGTCTCTTGAGTCTTTTTTAGTTTTCCAAACTCCAAAACCATTTCAAAGGAACATAATTTGAGTCCCTTAAGGATGCTAAAAGAATGATTTTGATGTGGTGTACAGTGAAGAGGGCAGAATTTTTCAGGGCAGGATTAGAGAGATGGACACACTGTCTTCAGAAGTGTATAGATCAAAATGGAGAATGTGTCAAGAATTAATAGCTTTGTTGTTGTTAGGCACCATCTAGTTGATTATGACTCACAGCAACCCTAGGCACAACAGAACTAAACCCTGCCCAGTCCTGCACCATCCTCACAGTTGTTACTATGTTTGAACCCATTGTTGCTGCCACTGTGACAATCCACCTTGTTAGAGATCTTCGTCTTTCTCACTGACTCATCACTTTACCAAGCATGATGTCCATGCTTCTAAGGAGCATTCTGGCTGTATTTCTTCCAACGCAGATTTGTTTGTTCTTCTGGCATTCTATAGTAAGTCCATTACAATAGCTTTACATTTTGACAATTCTGTTTAATAAAATATTTCTGTAATTTTGTAGTAATGCTTTTTTATTTGCCCTAATATTTACATAAAAACACAAGAATATTTTATGTTCTTAATTCCTACAGTTTATATGTTAAAAATAGGATAGCAATTTTTCTAAACTTAGCAACAATCTTAGAAACTTACATGACACTATCATTAAGAATTCTGAGGCTGCAAGAAATTTGTCTAAATCATCAATAATTTTTTTAAAAAATCTTTGACCAAATATACTAAAGTGAAGATTGATTTTTTTTTTTTCTATTCTCTCTGGAGAAAATGATGTTACATTTTATCTCATGAAGAGATCAAAGTATACAACCAAAAATGTATGGAAAGCAATGTTATACACTGTTTAAGGCAATTAACAGTCTTTTTATGATTTTAGTAGGTTTGTTAGTTTTTTAAGTTTATAATTTGTTGAAATGTTACAGTGCAACTAATTACTTAATATAGTCCTTGTAGCCATGTTTAAACCTCTGTGCTTATAGTTACGGTCTCATTTTGTAGTGAGCTGTAGTTTATGCTAATGAGGCAAGATTAAAGTGAAAATAAGTATTAAAGGGGAATTAAGGATTAAAGGTGGAGGGTCAGAGAAAAAGAGGAAGACCCCCAATGAGATGGACTGGCCAAGTGGCAGCATCAATGGACTCAAGTGTGGCAACAATAGTGAGGTTGGCCCAGGATCAAGCAGTGTTTTGTTCTGCTGTGCATAAGGTCGCTATGAGTCAGTACCAACTCGATAGCACCTAACAACAACAACAAGGATTAAAGTACAATTAAGGATGTCTCCACTTTTCTAGAGGGTGTGGCTCAATGGGTTATGATCTGCTTGGAATATATAGGAATGCTTTATCAAAGTTTCCTCTCTTATCCTGGTTGTTACATCTGACTCATCTCTAGCCAACCTCCACTTCTTGGGATTTATGGCCTATCACCTGAACTAACTCACCAGCTTCCAAAGCTTAGTGAATCAACAATCTGTTGTTTGCTCGGCTGAATTGGGTTCCTTGGGACCTGGAACTATGTGAGTGAGAAAATCCGCTAGACAAATGTCTGAACTATGGATTTGGGTTCTGTCACACAACTGTGTGAGTCATTTCCTGACAGTTTGTGAGTTCTGCAAGATGTTGGCAGCATATTGCAGAATCCTGGGATATGATGGAGGGAGGATTGATGGTTGATATCAGGGATCTTGAAGTGGCATAGCACGTTGGAAAATAGGACATTGGAATATCTTTAACCTCCACATCGTGCTGATCCTTCCATAAGAAATTATATTTGAAAATATCTTCTCATTGTAAATATATAGTCACTTTCTTTTGTAATTTTTAAACTTTTTATTGTGAATTGAGTGAAGATTTACACAATGAATCACACATATCATGTCATTACAATCCCTTCCATGTGCCATCAGTTAACATTACTTACCTCTATGCATTTAAACTCTTACACTCCTCCCTGTGTCTTCCACTATCTTCATGGTTTCTGTGTCAACCTTCTTCTTGTATATTGCCTTCTCCATCACCCAAGTTTATATGTGTCTACCCTCTGCCCAGTGAATAGTTTTCCCTACTCTCCCACCCCTGGTAACCATCATAAAATGCTTCTTTTAGCAATTAAAAAAAAAATTCCTTAACTTTTTATAACAGTTGTTGTTAAGTGCCATCGAGTCGATTCCAACCCATAGCAACCCTGCATAAGGTTTCCAAGGAGCAGCTAGTGAGCTTGAACCACCGACCTTGCAGTTCAAATGGCTGTGCAGTCTTGCTCATTAATCCACAGTGCCACACCAGGACTACAACAATATTCTCATATAATGTTTATCCTTTTGTGATCGGCTAATTTCAGTCAGTATAATGTTCTCCAGGTCCATCCATGTTCACAAATTCTTCACTATTCTTAAACATTGTATAGTATTCCTTTTTGTGTACATGCCAAAGAGTGTTTAGCCATTCTTCCATTGACAGGCATTTAAGCTGTCTCCATTCTTTTCGCTATTGTAAATAGTGCTATAATGAACATAGGTGTGTGTATGTTTGTGTATATATATTTCCTATCGTGACTTTCATTTCTTGAGACTATAAACCAAGTAGAGAGTTATATATTTACTTTCATACTTAATTTTGTGGGTTTTTTTCCCAAATGAGAGCCCTTTCATTCCTAATTGTATAGACATCTATTTGGCATTTGTCTCTTCTCCCACTGGCTTTAACTCTATAAGCATATTTATTGCATTAATGAGATGCTGCAATGAATTGCAGAAACCTGGGATGTGAGTGAAAGAAGGGGAGGGACCAGGAAGAAGGATAAATATACGTGCAAACTTCCATGTTTTGACAGAAATTCCCATTTCTGATTTTTAAAGGTAGTAATAATTTTATTTTTTTAAACACATACACATTATTTAAAATGGATGCTTTCTATAAAATTTATTAATGTTAAGAAACAATATTTTTCTCCCCAGTTGTAAATACTTCAGGCTCTTTTGCTTTTACTTGATACATCTATCTCCATATTTGCTAATAATGTGTTTATATTAACCTTCTTAATTTTTTCAATTTTAGATATCATGTGTTGAATTTGCCCTTTGCACATTAGGCTTTGGCTATCTTCTCAACACACTTCTGTTCCTGGGGCAATGTATCATCTCTAAATACAGACAAAGATTAATTTTTATATTATTATGGTTATGTTAACTTTGTTCATAACATGCATGTTGTTGTTGTTAGGTGCCATCGAGTTGGTACGGATTCCTAGCGACCCTATATTCAACAGAACGAAACACTGCCAGATCCTGGGCTAACCTCACTATTGTTGCTACATCTGTGTCTATGGTTTCTGGAACTGTGCCAATCCATCTCATTGGGGTCTTCCTCTTTTCCTCCAATCCTCTACTTTACCAAACATGATATCCTTCTCCAGCGATTTGTCCCTCCTGACATGTCTGAAGTATAAGAGATTAATTTTGGCCATTCTGGCCTCCAAGGAACACTCTGGCTGCACTTCCTTCAACACAGATCTGTTGTTTCTTTTGGTAACCCATGACACGCACCTTCAGTATTCTCCTCCAACACCATAACTCAAAAGCACCACTATGCTATATTTAATTTTTAGCATACCTTTGGTTTCCTTAGACTAAAATATAGTCTTTTTGTTTGTTTGCTTAGTGCCTGTATAGTTATTGCTAGTTCATCCTCACACTCACAGTGCATTCAAGCTCATGAGAAAATATATCAAGTTCAACTTCACAGAGACATCACTTTTGAGTTCTCTGTTCTCCTCTTCAGTTTCATTTGTAGCATGTTCAGTGTCTTGAGGATTCTGTACATCTCTCTCCTGGTTGGAACTTTGGTTCCTGGATTTCCCTTATTTTTGTATATGTCTTCTTAAACATAAAAAGACACTGGTGGTGCAATGATTAAGCATTTGATTGCTAACCAAAAGGTCAATAGTTTGAACTACCAGTTGGTTCATGGGAGAAATATGTAACCCTCTGCTTCTTTAAAGATTTACAGTCTTGGAAATTGTATGGGGCAGTTCTGTGTCCTGTAAGGTCACTATGAGTAGAAATCAACTAGACAGCAATGGTCTATCGAAGTAGCACAATTTCTAGTAGTTTCCTGGTTAGTAGTATGTTTTAGTTATCTAGTGCTGTTACTAAATAACACCACAAATGGATGGCTTTAATGAACAAAAATTTATTCTCTCACAGTTTGGTAGTGGTATGCCATGGAATCAGTTCCGACTGATAGGGTCTGAGACTGTAAATCTTTATGGAAGCAGAAAGCTTTGTCTTTCTTCTGTGGAAAGGCTGGTAGTTTTGACTGCTGTCCTTGAGGTTAGCAGTTCAACTTGTAACCACTATGCCACCAGAGCTCCTGTCTCTCCCAGTTTAGTAGGCTAGAAGGCCAAATTCAGAATGCTGGTTCTAGGAGAAGATTTTCTCTCTTTGTGAGACAAGGAAAGGTCCTTGTCTACTTTCAGCATCTGTATGCCCAGCATTCCTTGGAGATCTCCATACATCATAGCATTAACCTTGCCCTGGATCTAGAAGCTTCACAGTGCCAGGACCCCAGATCCAAAAGACACTCTCCACTCGCAGCTCTTCTTTCTTGGTACGAGAAAGTCCCTCTTTCTCCACTCACTTCTTTCTCCTTTTATCTTTGTAAGAATGAAAATATTGCAGGTCACATCCATGGGAAACTCTAAGATATTATAGCCCACCTTTAATCCTTTTACTGATTTATCATGTCAGATCACATCATGGAGACTCATCACATAGTTGCCATACTGTATCATTAGATAATTGCTTAGCCACTGAGAATAATGACCCAGCCAAACTAACATATATTTTGGAGGGACACAATTCCATCTATGACAGGGTATGTTGTTGTTGTTAAGTGCCGTCGAGTCAGTTCCGACCCATAGCGACCCTGTACAGGGTTTCCGAGGGTGTAAATCTCTACGGGAGTAGAAAGCCTTATCTTTCTCCCGCGGAGCTGCTGGTAGTTTCAAACCACTGACCTTAAGGTTCGCAGCCCGATTCATAACCACTACGCTACAGCATATAGAAGGTAAATTCCTTGAGAAGTTGCATGTACTTTAAAAAGTCATTACCAGACTTATTGGTCACATAGAGACTGGTGGAACCCCAAAACTGTGAATCTTAATCACTCTTCAGGTCTGGAACGGAACTCACCTCCATCCACTGCCCAATTTTCAGCCAAACAGCAGATAGGCCTATAAGGCCTATAATAACACTAGTAAGGTACTCGGACCCCACTCGAAGGCACTTCACAACAACAACAAGGTACTCACACCTTAGAATAATTAACAGTATGAGATGAAAAGGGAAGCATTTACCCAAGGAAAAAGTTCAGAATGGCTGGGAAGGAGGGAGGAATGGAAATAAGTTTTGGGGAGGAAGTTAGATAAGTGATACTACATTGAGGAATTGTAACCAGTGAGATTAAACAAAATGTGTATGAATCATTGACTGTAAAACTAATAGTCTGCCCATAAACCTTTACCCAATTTACAATAAAAAGTTGTTTTTTTTAAAGTCTTTACCATATCTTTATTCTTTATTAATAGTTTGACTGAGTACAGAATTGTAACTTGACATTTTCCCAGTGAATTTTTTTTTAAGCTTTTATTGTGAATTATGTGATAGTTTACATGAGAGAATATTAGCTTTACAATTATGCTATTGTATTTCATTTCATTGCCATGGTTACAGTCCCCTCCATGCCTCATCAAACATCCAAAGGGTACCAATGCATTTTTAAGGCATTATTTCATTGTCATCTGGCTTCCAGTACTGTTAAGAATTGTGTTACTGTTCTGATTCTCCCTTTGGGTATAAATTCCTTTATTGCATTTTTGGGATCACTCCTCACATGTTCTACTTATAATATAACATTTACATTCCTCCAGCAAGTAGGGTCTCTTTTCTTTTCACTTGAACTTTGATAAAACATTGCAGTTTGTTGATGCTGTTAAGTGCTATTAAGTCAGTTATGACTCATAGTGACCCTGTTTAGGGTTTCTAAGGAGTGGTTGGTGAATTTGAACCATCAACCTTACAATTCAAATTGACCTTGCAGTCCAGTGCTTATCCTACAGTACCACACTAGGACTCCTTTTGCAGTTGAATTGGGTAAAAATGATGATCCTTAGGTCATAAATAGTGACAGATTTCCTTTGACTCACTTGCACCATAGGTAGTTTTAGAGTTCATAGACATTGTGTGGTAAGAAGAGAAAGATATGCCAAGAAACCCCAGTTATTTCAACCCCATTTGTTTGGGTCTTCCTAACCCAGGCACTAGATATGTAAGAAAAGATGCCTTTGTAATGTTCTCAGCCAAGTCACTAACATAAAAAACCCTAAACCCATTGAGTTGAGTTGATTCACATTCATTGCAACTCTGTACAACAGAGTAGACCTGCCCCATAGGGTTTCCATGTCTGTGATCATCACAGAAGTAGATTACATCTTTCTCATGGAGTGCCTGGTAGGTTCATACTACTGACCTTTCCGTTAACCTCTGAGCACTTAATCATTGTACCACCAGGACTTCTGCCAAGTCACTATCAGAATAAAAATCAAATGAGAGACTTGGAGCCGGAACCACTCAGTAAAATAATTCTGATTTCTGATGCTTAGCAATCATTGGAAATAATAATTATTGTTATTAGTGTAAAGACATTAAATTTTAGAGTCATTATACAGACATAGAGAACAAATCAGTTTCTCATTCCATTCTTTCTCTTACCAAAGCCTTTGGGATTTTTTGTTTGTCTTGAGTTTTCTGAAATTTCCTAATGGTCTCACATGATACACACTTTGGTTCTTTCATTTACCTTTCCTAAACATCCAGTAGACACTTTGACTTGCAACTAAATACCTTCAGTCAAAAGGAATGGTTAACATGGAGAACAGAATTTCAAATTCACATGGAATCCAGACTTTCTAGAGCCATTTAGGCTCAGATAATCCAACAAAACAATTGTCCAGAGAAAATCTTTAAACCTTAAACCAAAACTATCCCCTAAAGTCATCTTTAAACCAAACAGTAGCTTAGCTTAATTAGAAAATAATGTCTGCCTTGATCATTGTGTTCTTTGAAAGAGTTATCTATATGTGATCAAGTTGACAAGTGAATCTTGGAAAGTTATATGCAAAGCTTAGAGGGCCATGACTTTATGTTAATGATTCAAATAAAGATATGGAGAACGGTGTCACAACTTGAATATCATTTCACTGAATTGCACATGTACAAATTGTTAAATGGTATATGCTTTGTTGTATATATCGTCAACCTTGTCCCCCACAAAAAAAGTCTAAGAAAGGAACTATTTATATAATCCTTGAATCAGTTCTGTCTAATTTTTTCTGTTTTATTTATTAATTTTGGAAACCTGCATATTTTGATGGAAGAACTCCTGATCTTATTTTGTAGGGCTTTCCTCTTTTCTACCAGGTGAGAAATCACCTAAACTTTGCTTTCTAGCCTTTATTCACTCATTCAGGAAATAGTCACCAAGAGCCTACTATGTTAGGATTGTTGTCAAGTGTCGTTGAATCAGTTCTGATTATAGCAGCCCTGAATAAAGTTTCCAAGGCTGTACATCTCTTCTGGAGCAGAAAGCTTCATCTTTAGCCTTCAGAGAAGTTATGGCCTCAAACTGCTGACTTCGTGCTTCACAATCCAGTTCTTATCATGCAGAGCCACAGAACTCCTCTGTGTAGGATGTTGTTGTTTGTTGTTGCTAAGTGTCATCGAGTCGATTCCTACACACAGGAACACTGTAGAGGGTTTCTGAGGAGCAAGTGGTGAGTTTGAACTACTGATCTTGAGGTTTGCTGCCCAGTGTTGATCCTATAATGCCTCAACCCAGCAATAAAAATAACAAAGCTTACTAAGTTCCTAATTTCTACAATCATATATTTAATTTTGGAGTCCTGGTGTGGTGCTGTGGGTTAATGCACTAGCTCAAGCTCACCAGCTGCTCCTCAGAAACCCTATACAGGGTCGCTATGGGTCAGAATCAACCCGACAGCACTTCACAACAACAACAACAACATTTTTAATTTCATGAACACGTTTTTATTTCCCAAATGTTTTATTTTTTGTTACTAACATCTTTTATTTCTTTTTTAATGTTGTTCTCTTCAATTTTCTTCCTTCTGCTTTGTCTCTTCTTCCACTAAGATCCTTTTGTTTGTCACTCACTATGAACTGTTGAAAACTGAATAATTTGGTGAAGACAGATGATAATTACTCTCTCAGTACAATGCTTATTTGAAATGAAAGTGACTGCTTTAAGTAACAGAAAAGGAGAAGAGTTGAAGCTTAGTTATTTAAATATACTCGAAAATAACTGAGTTCCAATCCCTTAACGCAAGTCCTTGACTCTTGCTGTTATTCTGTCTGATGTATTCTTATCCTCAGATACCTCACACTCTCACTTCCCTCAGGTCAACTGTCGTCTGCTCAAAGAGGTCCACTCTGACCCCTGTCTGAACACACACGCATCTCCTCTGCACTCCACCCATCTCCTTAGACCTATTTTATTTTTCTTTATTTGAATTTTGTTTGTCTTCTCCCCTGATAGTGTAAATTCCACAAGAGAACTGTTTTGTTGGTTGCTCAGAAGAGTCTGAAGAGCTATATATGCAGTAACATATTTTGATGAATGAATCAACTAAAATTACCAAAAAAAAAAGTGATTTTTTTTTCTACTTAACTGCCAAGTGACTTTTTTCATATTGAAAGTGAAATTTTCTGTTAAAAAAAATCTCCCTAAAGGGCCTCCCCCCAAAGCATCTAAACCTCTAAAGTAAAATCTTGAATTTTCATAGAAGTATTTATGAACTTCCTCAAGCTACACCTAAGACTGATACCATATAACCCTTGGAGAGAGTTATAGAGTACTAGATAAATTACTATTAAACTACTAAATTTAGTCAATTCATTGAAAGAAATCAAATTGGTGTTTACCATTGTATAGAGAAAACAAATGGTCGCCTGGTTTCATTTTTTTTTTTTTTTTGTAAACATTGAATTTGTTTCAGGTAAAAAAGGATTAGATCTCTAACTGAAAAATCCAATGATTCAAAGTTGGCTTTCTTATTGATCATTCCCATTTCCCCTCACATCTTATTTTTCTGTACTTCTCTGTTGAGTTACGGGTCTGGCTTTTATGACACCATTGAATAATTATTGATTTATTAATCCAATACTCAAATATTCAACTAATCCAATACTCAAATATTCAACTAATGTTAAGGAAATGTCATCCCTATCCTTTGTCTCAGGGGCAGCAGCAATGGGCTTTAATGTAACAACAATTGTGAGGATGGCATAGTACCAGACAGTGTTTTGTTCTGCTGTGCATCGGGTCATTACAAGTCAGAATCAACTTGACAGCACCTAACAACAATAACCCCTAAATTGTTGACAGTGGAGAAGGGAAGAGAGGAAAGTAAATAAATATGCATAGTCTAAAGAATGTTGTTGTTGTTGTTGTTAAGTGTCATCGAAACACTTCCAACTCATAGCAATTCTGTATAGGGTTTCTGAGGAATAGTTAGTGGATTTGAACCACCAACCTTGTGATTCAAATCAACATTGCAGTTGATTGCTTATCTTATAGCACTACACCAGAACTCTGTCCAGAGAATAGGTCGTATTATCAATGTGTGACCCTGTGTCTCCAGATGAACTTGTGTTTATAGTCTCCCAGGTTTTGAGATTATTTCTTCCTTCAGAATATTAGAGAGAGAACTTGGTACCTGAGCCAGCTCTTTGAAAATTGCCCTAGAAACCACTTTAACCTCAATGGAAATGCAAATTGAGTTGATAAAATTCATTTCAAAACTGTAAATGGCTTTGTGAATTGACACTTGAATCCATCTTTGAGACAGATTACGCTGATGATTTGTTTTAAACTTTTTATTGTAAATTGAGTGAAGGTTTATAGAACAGATTATCAGTCACACATTCAACAAATTATATAATATGTCATTACAATGATTAAATCCAGTCCATGTACCATCAGTTAACAGTATTTACCTCTATTCGCTTTATTTTTTTCCTCTCTCCATCCCAAACCTGCACTGTAACCATCATTTGTTGTTTTGTTATGTGCCATTGAATCTATACTGATTCATATCAAACCTATGCACAACAGAATGCAATACTGCCCAGTGCTGCGCCAAGTTCACAATCGTTGCTACCTTTAAGCCCATCACTACTGCCACTGTGCCAATCCATCTCATTGGAGGACTTTCTCTTTTTCTCTGATGCTCCATTTTACCAAACATGATATCATTGTCCAGGGACTGGTCTCTCCTGATAATCTGTCTGAAGTATGAGAGACAAAGCCTGGCCATCCTGGTTTCCAGGGAGCATTCTGGCTGGTACTTTTAATATTCTCCTCTAACACCAGAACTCAAATGCATCATTTCATCTAAGGACTTCCTTATTCACTGTCCAACTTTCGCATGCATATGAGGTTATTGAAAATGCCATGGCATGAGTCAGGTGCCCCTTAGTCCTCAAACTGACATCTTTGCTCTTCAACACTTTAAAGAGGTCTTGTGCAGCAGATTTGTCTAATGCAATACGTCTTTTGATTGCTTGACTGCTGCTTCCATGAATATTAATGGTTGACACAAGCGAAGTGAAGTCTTTGACAACTTCAATCTTTACTTCATTTATATGGATATTATTTATTGGTCCAGTGGTGAGGATTATTGTTTTTTGTTCACGTTGAGCTGCAATATATACTGAAGGTTGTGGTTTTTGATCTTCATTAGTAAGTGTTTTAAGTCCTCTTCACTTTCAGCAAGCAAGGCTGTATCATCTGCATATCTCAGGTTGTTAATAATCTTCCTCCAATCCTGATGCCACATTTTTCTTCATATAATCCAGCTTCTCTGAATATTTGCTTAGCATACAGACTGAATAAGTATGGTGAAAGAATACAACCCTGGCACACACTTTTCCTAACTTTAAACCATTGAGTGTTCCCTTGTTCTGTTAGACAAAGTTCCTATTGGTCTATGTACAGGTTCCTCATGAGCACAACTAAGTGTTCCGGGATATTCATTCTCTATAACGCTGTCCATAACTTGTCATGATCCACACAATCGAATGTCTTTGCATAGTCAATAAAACACAGGTAAACATTTTTCTGGTATTCTTTGCTTTCAGCCAAGATCCATCAGACATCAGCAATGATATCCCTTATTCCACATTATCTTCTGAATTCAGCTGGAAGCTCTGAAAGTTCTCAGTCAGTGTATGGTTGCAGCTGCTGAAACCATCATAAACTGTTTCATTTAACAAGACTATATATACACACACACATTCTTATATATACATACATATTCTTATATATATACATATTCTTATATATATATATATACATATATTATATATATGTATATTAGCTTTTTTACATCAGTTATGCAATATTCATCCTTTTGTGGTTGACTGATTTCGTTCAGTATAATTCCTCTAGAACTTCCTGGTGTGGCGCTGTAGGGTCAGCCCTGGGCTACAAACCACAATGTTAATATTTCAAGTCCACCAGCTGCTTCTCAGAAACCCTATACAGGGTCACTATGAGTCAGAACTGACTCAATGGCACTTAATAACAGCAACAATAATAATGTCCTTCAGGTTCATCCATGTTGTGAGCTGTTTTACTGATTCTTTGTTATTTGTCAACATTGTGTAATGTTCCATTGTGTGTATATACCAAAGGTTGTTTAACCATTCTTCTGTTGATGGGCATGTAGGCTGTCTCCATTGTTTTGCTATTGTGAATAATGTTGCAATTAAAATCAGTGTGCATATATTCAGTCATATCACATTCTTGTTTCTTGAAGATAAAGACCAAATAGAGTGATTACTGGGTCACACAGTATTTCTATTTCCAATTTTTGAGAAAGCACAATCATATTTTCCACAGTGATTGCCATTTTACAGTCCTGCCATCAGTACGATGTTTACCTGTGCTTTATTGACTATGCAAAGGCTTAGGACTATGTGGATCATGAAAAGTTATGGACAGCATTGTGGAGAATGAGTTATGTAACACTTAATTGTGCTCATGAGGAACCTGTACACAGACCAGGAGGCAGTTGTTCTAATAGAATAAGGGAGCACTGAATGGTTTAAAATTAAGAAAGTGTGCACAAGGGTTGTATTTCTCACCATACTTATTCAATCTGTTGTTATCGTTGTTAAATGCTGTCAACTCAGTCCCAACTCATAGTAACCCAGTATAGGATTTCTGAGGAGCGGTTGGTAAGATTGAATTACTGACCTTGTGGTTCAAGCCAACCTTGCAGTCCTGCACTTATCTTACAGTGCCATACCAGGACTCCTATTCAATCTGTATTCTGAGAAAATAATTTGAGAAGCTGCATTGTATGAAGAAAAATGTGTCATCAGGGTTGGAAGAAGACTCATTAATAACCTGCAATATGTAGATGATACAACCTTGCTTGCTAAAAGTGAAGAGGACTTAAAATACTTACTGATAAAAATCAAAGACCACAGTCTTCAGTATGGGTTGCAACTTAATTTAGAGAAAACAAAAGGACTCACCACTGGACCAATAAATAACATCCAAATAAATGGAAAGAAGTTTGAAATTGTCAAAGACTTCATTTTTGCTTGGATCAACCACCAACACTCAGGAAAGCAACAGTCCAGAAATCAAACAATGGACAAACTGCATCTCTCGTGCTTCTGACATGTTGTCAGGAGGGACCAGTCCCTGGAGAAAGACATCATATTTGGTAAAGTTAAGGATCAGAGAGAAAGAGGAAGATCTCCAATGGGATGGACTGGCACAGTGGCAGCAGCAATGGGCTCAAGCAAAGCAACCATTGTGTGGTTGGCGAAGGACGATGCAATGTGTCATTCTATTGTGCATAAGGTTGTTATGAGTTGGTAATGACTCGACAGCATCAACAACAACAAATTAGCAGTATTTAAGTGTCTCAGTCTCTCCACACTGTCGCCAGCATTTTCTGTTTTCTGTTTTTCGGAACTTTGCTATTAATGCTGGAGTAAGATGGTATCTCATTGCCACTTTGATTTGCATATCTGTGGCACTATAGAATAAGTACTGGATAGCAAAGTTGGTTTGAATCACAAGGATGGTGGTTCAAATTTACCAGCTTCTCCTTGGAGACCTTATACAGGATTGCTATGAATTGGAACAGATTCAACTGCACTTAATAACAACAATGGCTAATGATCATGAGCATTTCTTCATATGTTTGTTGGCTCCCAAAATGTCTTCTTTTGTGAAGTGTCTGTTCATATCCTCTTCCTATTTTTTAACTGGATTATTTGTCTTCTTCTTGTTGAGCTGTTGAAGTGTTCTACAAATTTTGGAGAGTAGTCCTTTGTCTGATATGTCATTGCCAAACATTTTTCCCCAGTCTGAATTATTTTTTTACTCTTTTGGTGAAATCCTTTGATGCACATAAGTGTTTAATTTTTAGGCACTCCCAGTCATCTATTTTGTCTTCTACTTTTGTGTTTTCAGTTATGTTTGAAAGTGTATTTTTGTCAAGTATAAGAGGTCCCCTATTTTTTCATTGATCATTTGTATAGGTTTTACATTTAAGTCTTTAATCCATGTTGAGAACATTTTTGTACGTTCATTTTGTGAGATATGGGTCTTGTTTCATTTTTCTGCAAATGGATTTCTAATTTTGCTAGCACCAATTGTTGAAGAGACTATCTCTGCCCCATTAAATGCATTTTGACCCATTGTAGAAAATCAACTGATAGTTGGTGGATGCCTATGTTTTCGGTTTCTCAATTCTGTTCCATTGATCTATGTGTCTTTTGGTGTACCAGTAGCGGCTGTTTTGACTATAGTAGCTAAGTAGTAGGTTTTGGGATCGCAAAGTGAGAGGCCTCCTACTTTGTTTTTCTTTTTTAATAATGCTTTCCTTTCCATATAAAGTTAGTGATTAGTTTTTGCATCTCTTTAAAAAATGATGTTGGAACCTGGATTGGAAGAGCATTATATCTATAGATTGCTTTGGGTAGTGTTGATATTTTCACAATGTTAAATATTTCATCTTTTGATTGGATATTGTAAATAATATTAGTAATTAGCTGCCCTGCAACCTATTTCCCCCAAAAATATGTGTTCAAAATCCTACCCTATACCTGTTGTTATAATTCCATTTGGAAATCAGTGATCTTTGTTATGATAATGGATGGCATTAGTGTAGGTTGTATCTTGAGTCAGTCTCTTTTGAGACATAAAAGAGATAAAACAAGAAACAGCAAAGATGGGGTAAGATAGATGCCACAACACCTGGAAGTATCCAAGGAACCAGAAGCAAAGGAGACAAGGACCTAGCTCCAAAGCCAATGGAGAATCTTCCCCTAGAGTAAGTGCTCGGAATTCCTACTTCTAGCCTCCTAAATGGTAAGAAAATAAATTTTTGTTTATTAAAGTAAACGATTTATGGTACTTTTGTTACAGCAGCACTAGATAACTAAGACAAAGGAGAGAACGCCCGCTGTTAACTAGGTGCATTTTTGTCTATGGAGGCATGTAAAGAAACTCCTTTAATTCTTCAGAGAAATAAGGTCACAGAGTAAACAAACCATTGCTCTGAAAACTGGAGACACAAAGAAATACAAAGAATTACAGCTTCCCAAGACCAGAAACCGTCACAGGGCTCAGCACTGGATAGGAATATTATAGCGAAATTAACTAAAAACTAGAAGCTGAAGTTGGTCTAGTTCAAGAAATAAAAACTCTTGGAGTCACCGATTTACAAGGAATACATAGTCTCATGAGTGTCAGCTCCAGGAACCCCACCAGGTCTTCACTGTGAAGATAAGAGAAAAACGCTCTGAAGCTTCCATCAGAAGCCTAAGAAAAACAATCATCATTGAACTATGTGTCATGCCATCTGTTCTTTTTAACAAAATCCTGCTATCAGAGGAAACCATATTACTAAAGACAGACTAAAGTGTTTTTATCAGAACCTAATCATCAGGGAGGACTTCTGGTGTTGCACTGTAAAATAAGCACTGGACTATTTATATAACTAATAGCAGTTCAAACCTTAGAAACCCTATACAGGGTCAATATGAATTAGAACAGACTCTACAGTACTTAACAACAATAGGAACAACAAACACAGAGGCATTTGTATTGCTGTGTTGTTAGGTGCCCTCAGGTTGGTTCCCATTCATAGGGACTCTATGCACAACAGAAGTAAATACTGACCAGTCCTGCACCATCATCACAATCGTTGTTATGCTTGGGTCCATTGCTGCTGACAAAGTGTCAGTTCATCTCATTTGTGGTTTACCTCTTTTGTTGACCTTCCATTTACCAAACATGATGTCCTTCTCCAAGCACTGGTAGATCGTGATAACATGTTTGAAGTGTGAAAGACAAAGTCTCCTGAACCTAGCTTCTAAGAAGCATTTTGGATATACTTCTTCCAACACAGATTGCTTTGTTTTTCTGGTGCTCCATGGTACTTTCAATGTTCTTCAACAACATAACTTAAAAGCATCAATTCTAAGGCCTTCCTTATTCACTACACAACTTTCACATGCATATGAGGCTACTGAAAATACCATGACTTGGGTCAGGCACACCTTAGCCTTCAAACTGACATCTCTGCTCTTTAACACTTTAAAGGGCTCTTGTACAGCAGTTAGCCTAGAGCAATAATACATCATTTGATTTCTTGACTACTGCTTCTATGAGTGTTGATAGTAGATCCAAGCAAAATGAAATCTTTGACAACTTCAATCTTTTTTTCATTTATTGTGATGTTATTTATTGGTCCAATGGTGAACATTTTTAGCTTTCTTTACACTGAGGTGCAATCCATACTGAAGACTGTGGTCTCTGACCTTCATCAGTAAGTATTTTAAGTTCTCTTCCCATTCACTGAGCAAGGTTGCATCATCTGCATATTGCAGGTTGTTAATGAGTCTTCCTCCAATCTTGATGTCATGTTCTTCTTCATATAATCCAGCTTCTCGGATTATATGATCAGCATACAGATTGAATAAGTATGGTGAAAGAGTATAAGCTTGGTGCCACACCTTTCCTGATTT
>NW_006408520.1:5945654-5963027 GCF_000296735.1 Chrysochloris asiatica
AGAAAAACAGCTTTCTGATATGCTCTACTTTCAGCCAAGATCCACGTGACACCAGCAATTGATATCCCTTGTTCCACATCCTCCTCTGAATCCAGCTTGAACCTCTGGCAGTTCCCTAACAATGTACTGTTGGTAGTCTTTTTTGAATTATCTTTAGCAAAATTTTACTTGCATCTGATATTGTTAGATGATTTCTACATTCTGTTAGATCTTCTCTTTTAGGAATGGACACAGATATGGATCTCTTCCAAGCAGTTGGCCAGGTAACTATTTCCCAAATTACTTTTTTTAAATTATTATTTTTTTAAAGTTTTTTATTGTGGCTTGAGTGGAGTTTTAAAAACAAGATCATCAGTTTTACATTCAACAAATCATTCATAAGAAGAGTTTTAATGATTGCAATACTCTCCATGCAGCAACAGTTATCCTGTTTCCTCCCTGTGGTTCCTATTTCCATTCCACGCGCTGTCCCATCCCATCTCAACTTCATCCTTAGGTAAATGTTGCCCTTTTGATTTTGAATCAATGACCATTCCATCAGTCATAGTGAGCACACTTTACTTGGCATTGTGTCCCCTATATACCTATCTAGATTGGCTGAAAGTTGGGCTACAAGGGTGAGTTCCTTTACAGACCTGAAGAATATTCAAGGATCATAGTCTCAGGTTCCTCCAATCTCTTTCTGACCAAGAAGCCTGGTCTTTTTTTTTTTCTTCTTTTTTAAAAATAATTTTGAGTTTTGTTCCACATATTCTGCAGCTCTATCTGGAACCTTCTAACCAGATCCTATTCAGAGAAGTTGGTAGTGGTAGCTGGGCACCAGCTAGTTCTTCTGGTCTCAGAGACATGAAGACTGATGTTCACATGTTCCATTAGTCTTTTGGGCTAATTGATGCCAAGCCTCTTCAATTCTCACCAATAGTTGCATTTTAGACGATCACTCATGAACTTTTAAGATCCCAAGTGCTACTCACCAAAGTGAGATGTAGAACATCGTCTTCATGGTTTATGTTATGCCAATTGACCATGGTGCCCCTTGAGACTATGGTTTTGAACCCCCAGGTCAAACAACATATTGCCTTAAGGTGTTTAATAGTATCTAAGGCGTTTTCATCATTTACCTGGTGTATAATCCACCATGTTCATAGTTGTGTTTGCAGGAAAGAGAAATACCCATGTGCCAATAACCTCTTTCAAACTCATATATTTGTGAGATATGTAAATAAAAAATAAATATAAATATATATCCCAGATTCCTGGTGTGGTGCTATGGGTTAATTCACCAGGCTGCAAAGCTGTTTGAACTGCAAGGTCAGCAGTTCAAGCTCACCAGTTGCTCCTTAGAAACCCTATAGAGGGTCACTATGGGTTGGATTCAACGGCACTTAACAACAACAACAGCATATATATATATATCCCACTCTTCCTCCCATACCCATTTTGCCTATGTCTCTGTCCATATATCTATCCACAAAACTGCTCTTCCAATATTGTGTTTATATCACTATTTACCTCTGGTGTGGCACTGTAGGATAAAGGCAGGACTGCAAGGGCAGTTTGAACCACAAGGTAGATGGTTCAAACTCACCATATGCTCCTTGGAAATGCTATACTGGATCACTACGAGTCAAAGCTGACTGAGTGGCACTTAACAATTTTTATCCCCTGTATCCCTTGCATATCTCCCTGTGTCTTCACATATCTTATCATTCTTCTGCCAACCTCTTTCTTGTTGTATACTGCCCTTTACCTTCTTGCTGAATTTTTCTATGTGTTCCAATAATTTTCTTGCTAAGACTTTAGAATTTCCCTGGCATATCATGACAGAAGATGTATAGGATCATATCATCTGCAAATAGAGAGAGTTTTACTTCTTCTTTGTCAGTCTGGATGCCTTCAATTTCCCATTCTTGCCTTATAGCTCAAAGACTTCCAACACAATATTGAATAAGAATGGTGATAAAGGACATCTTTGTCTGGTTCCTGTTCACATGGGGAATTCTCTCAGTTTCTCTCCACTGAGAGTAATGTTGGCTACTGGATATATATATATATATATGCTTTTAATTATGCTGAGGAATTTCCCTTTAATTTTAAACCTACTTTGTTGAATGTTTTTATCAGGCATCGATATTGGATTTTGTCAAATACCTTTTCTGTATCAATATATATAATCATGTGGTTCTTTTCCGTTTTAAAAATTTATATGGTGGCATGGACTAAGTGGGACAGATAAATAGTGATGTATGTTCAACCATGGAACAACAGGGCTCTAGGATACAGTGATTGAGGCATGGTTTGAATGGCTAAAAGAGGGGAAATAATGCTAAGATGCTTAGCTGTCTTTTGAATCTTGGTTTCCCTTGCCTACTATTATAAAACAGACAATTGAGGGGGAGAGAAAGAAGAGCCAGAAACATCACCATAGAAAGCTTATAAGTCTGTCTTCAGTCTATAACTAATTGGAATGTCTAAAATGGAGTTACAATGGACGTGCCCAGTGAAGGAGGCTTCTGCAGAGCCTTTGCATTGCATAAGAACATAAGTGGAATCCTGAACTCCATCCAGAATCTTCTGAGGTGGGAAATTTCCATTTGAAAAGACAAGCAGACCAACCTGGAGTGGCTAGAAGGACAAAAGATACTTCTTGAAAGAAAGACCAGCAGGAAAAATAAAAAACTATAATGGCAGTCTAATTGACTACTACAAGAATAAGCAAGCTGTTCACAGGGGAGCCATCAAGGCAAGCAGTCAGGTCCCCTCAGGGCAAACCCCTTTCCAAGACTAAGACTCAAGGGGAATACATGAGCAGGCATGTGGTCATGCTGTTAACCATGTTGGTCTACCAATAATGGAAAGTGGGGGTGGGGGGTGGAAAACAGCAATGAAGTTGTGAGCTAAGTCCAACTACATTCAATAGACTCCTGTCAACATGGATTGAAACCTGCTTGGCCAGCAGTATGGTGAGACCTGGGGACTCCTGGGCCCAGGGACAGGGACAGGGCCACAGAGGACTAGAGCAGAGAGTGAACTGTTCAGCTGATATGAAGTCAGGGGAGATGTATAAGAATACCCAAACTTGCAGATAGTACCCATTTGACCGGCTTCAATGGCTTCTGGATGATCAGAACTCTACTAGAGGAAGAAAGAAGAGGAAAAGAAGAGTAATCTACTACAATTTGATGAACTTGACTATACTTGTGAATGCAGTAGCTCAAAAGAGGGAACAAATCTTTATAGCAAGGATCATTCCCACCTCATCAGTACACAAGGTTGATAGGGATGGACAATTTAGACATTGGCTACCCAAAACGGGGGGCTACAAAGGCACAAAGTGACTGACTTACAAGCTTTCAAGAGGGAACCTAGTTTCAGAGGATGCAGGGGAAGGTAGAATCTCCACTGAGTAGTTTCCAACCTGTCTGGACAGGGCCTGGTGAAAGGAGATGGGGATAAGACTCTTGTGGTTCAATAGTGAGTAATTGCTATCAAGACTGATTGTGAGTGTTGCAAATGTAAAGGTAGACATTTTTTAACAAAAGGAGGGGAGTCATTGATCTTGCAGTCCAGAAGCAGAGGACCCTGGGACCATCAAGGGAGAAGAGCAGAGTGCAGGACCCTATTCAGAGAGGCAGTGACACCAGAGATGATGATGTGAAAAGATTGAGCTAGCTGCTAGGAACTCTGGACTCGGGGAGGGAGAGGGGCTATGTGCTGGTAGCCTGGAGACAGGCTTGTGGGGTGTACCCTTTGGTTGTTTGAATGGTTATATATTCCTGAGTGCTTCGGTGCACATAATAAAAAACACACAAACAAACAGAGGGAATGAAAGCAAATGTGGTTGAACGATGATGCATGGAGGGAATTGCAATCATTACAATGAAATGAAATACAATAGGATGATGTAAAGCTGATGTTTTCCCATGTAAACTCAATTCACAATAAAAACTTAAAAATTTTTTTATCTGGTGGGTTACATTTATTGCTTTTCTAATATTGACTATCCTTGCATGCCTGGTATGAATCCCACTTGATCATGATGCATTATTTTTTTGATATGCTATGGAATTCTATTGGCTAGGAGTTTGTTGAGAATTTTTGCATCTTTATTCATGAGGGATGTTTTGTATAAATTTCTTTGCCTAGTTTGGGTATGAGGGTTATGTTTACTTCATAACATGTATTCAGTAGTTTCCTATTCTTTTCTATGTTCTGGAATAGTTTTGAGTAAAATTGGTGTCAGCTCTTCTCTGAATGTTTGGTAGAATTCACCAGTAAAGTCATCTGGGACCAGACATTTTTGTTAGAAATTTTTAAATTACCTGACAAACATCTTCTGTTGTTATGTTGTTGTTGTTAAGTGCCATCGAGTCCGTTCCAAACAGAAAGCCTCATCTTTCTCCCGCGGAGCGGCTGGTAGTTTTGAACTGCTGACCTAAAGTTCGTAGCCCGATTCGTAACCATAGGCCTGTTTTCTACTTCACTCTGTGTTATGTTAGATAGGTCATGTTTTTCTAAAACTTTATCCATGTCTTGCAGATTTTCAAATTTAGTGGAGTACAATTCTTCATGTTCTTGCTAAATGTCATCGAGTCAGTTCCTACACATAGCAACCTTGTATAGGGTTTCTGAGGAGCAGCTGGTGAACTTGAACTGCCGACCTTGTGGTTCAAACTGACTTTGCAGTCCAGTGTATTAACCCAAAGCACCACAGCAGGACTCCACAATTCTTCATAGTATTCTGTTATTATCCTTTTTATTTCCATCGGTTCTGTTGTATTGTCACCCATATAATTTCCATTTACATCTTCCCCTTCTTTTCTTTTGTTAGATTGGCCAGTGGTTTGTAAATTTTATTAATCCTTTCAAAGAACCAATTTCTTGTCTTGTTGGTTCTTTCTGTTTTTTGTTTTGTTTTTTTTTTTCTGTTTTCTAATTTATTTCTGCTCTAATCTTTATTATTTCTTTCCTTCTTGTGACAGTATGCTTACTTTTCTGCTCTTTTTTTCTAATTGCTGTATCTTTTGAGTTAAGGTGTTGATTTTGGTTCTTTCTTCTTTATGAATGCATGCATGTATTGCTATAAATTGCTCTGTAAGCACTGCTGTTGCAGTGTCCCAAAAAGTTTTGGTATATTGTGTTTTTGTTCTCAATTGATTCAACAAATTTTTAATTTCAAGTTTTATTTGTTCTGTTACTCAGTAGATTTTTATCAGGGTGTTATTCAACTTCCATGTATTTGATTTTGTTTTCTTCATTGTCTTACTGTTCATTTCTAATTTTATAGCATTATGATTTGAAAAGATGCTTTATAGTATTCTGACGCTTTTAAGTTTATTGAGGTTTGTTTTTTGGTCTAACATACAGTCTGTTCTGGAGAATGGTCCATGTACACTGGAAAAGAATGTGTATTGTGCTGTTGTTGGGTTGAGTGCTCTGTATACATCTATGTGATCCAGTTGGTTGATTGTGTTTTTTCATTCTTCCGTGTCTCTGTTGAATCTCTTTCTAGGTGTTCTGTCCTTTACTGTAAGTGATGTATCAAAATCTTCTACTATTATTGTAGAATTGTCTGTTTCTTTCTTCAATCTACTGGAGTTTGATATATGTATTTTGAGGCTCTTTCACTGGGAACATGGATATTTATCATGGTTATGTCCTCTTGTTTAATTGACTCTAATCATGAGATAATGTCCTTCCTTATCTTTTATGCTAGTTTTTGCCTTAAAGGCTATTTCATCAGGAATTAATATTGCCAATCCTGCTCATTGTTGATTGCCATTAATTTGATAGTTTTTTCTCCATCCTTTGATTTTTAGTCTATTTCTGTCTTTGTGTGTAAGGCGTATCTCTTGTAGACAGCATATTGAAGAATCCTATTTTCTTACTCATTTTGCTACTCTCTGTCTCTTGTCTGGCACATTTAATCCAATGACATTTAGTGTAATTATCAGTAGCTATTTATTGACTGCTGTTATTCTGTTGTGTGTGTTTTTGTGGTAATGCTCTTTTCTTTATTTTACGAATTTTTCTATACTGAATTCATATTGTTTGTGCATATTCTTGTCAATTTCTTCATTGCTGTGGTTTTACTATTTCCAAAAATGCGTGGTTTTCCATTGTCTTGATTTGATGTCAAGGTGGATTAATTTTTTTTAGGTCACTCTATAATTTATTAATTTCTTTACAAATTTGAATCTGTCTGTTCTGTCTTGAATTCTACGTGACTTTCTTGCCATTTGGAATTTTGTAACTATACTTTTCCCTCTTTGTTTTATAATTATCTTGATTATAAATTGATATCTCTAATTGCCTATTTTCAGTGTTACAGTTTTGTTTTAGGAGTCCTGGTGTGGTGCTGTAAGATAAGCACTGAACTGCAACATGGGTTGAATGGCAAGGTCGGTAGTTCAAACTCACCAGTGGCTCCTTTGAGCCTATACAGGGTTGCTATGAGTCCGAACCAAATCAATGGCAATTACAACAACAGCAAGGTTTGTTTTAATTTGGATACTTCTAAATCTGTATTGAATTCTGAGTGTTATTGTCATGTGTGTCTATTTCTGGTTGTAGTCTGCTGTTGTTGTTTCTTGGTCCAAAGGACTTGGTCCAAAATTATTATAATTTTGTGAAATTGGTCTGGTTTTTACAAATTCATTTAATTTCTGTTTATCTAGAAATTTTCTAATTTCACTGTTGTGTTTAAGGGACACTTTTACTGGATATATGATTCTTGGTTGGCAATTATTTTCTTCCAGAGTTTTGTATATGTCTGCACGTTGCCTTCTTGCTTGCATGGTTTCTGCTGAGAAATCAGACCTTAATCTTATTGGTTCTCCTTTATAGGTAAATTTTCATTTTTACTGAACTGCTTTCAGGGTTCTCTCCTTGTCTTTGATTTTGGAGAGTTTGTTTATGGTATATCTTATTATTTTCTTTTAGTGTCCATCCTGTTTGTGGTCCATTCAGCTTCTTAAATGTTTATTTTCTCATCTTTCTTGTTGTTAGGAAAATTTCTTCTAACAGCTCTTCAACTATCTTTTCTGTGCCTTTCGCTGTCTTTTCCTGTTCTGGAATTCTGATCACTCTTAAGTTATTCTTCTTAATGTTCTTACACATGAATCTTAGACTTTCTTCAGATGTTTTCATTCTTTTTTCTTATTATCCTAGCTTACCAGTATTAAGAAATTTACATTCAAGCTCTTTAATTCTGGCTTCCAATAATTCAAACCTACTCCTTTATCCTTTTCTGAATGTGTTGTCTATTTCTGAAATCTTAGTATTAATCTCTGGATTTCTGTTTTCAGGTTTTGTATTGTGTCCAATTCTTTATATATTTTGTTTGACTGTTCCTGTAGTGCTTTCCTGATTTTTTTCTTGTTTTCCTTGTCCCCTCTGTTAATAATTTGGAGATACCTAAATATCCTTATCTTGAATTATTTTTCAGGCATTTCCATGCCTTTCCCCCCCCCCCCCCAAAAGTGTTTTCTAACTCTGCCTCTTGGTCACTTGGTTGAGTCATACTGCCTTCTTTCTTTGTCTGAAAAGAAATAGTCTGTTGCTTTTGAGACATTGTGGTGCTATTGTATTTAGTTGATGATTGTATGTTGGTATATTATTAAGCACTCACCAAGTGCCTCCTGGTCATATGACTGGAGATGAGTTTGTGCATCATTCTTTGTTAGCTGTTGTTGTTGATCCAGTGTACAGCAGCTGGAATTGGCTTTTTACAGTGGTGGGGCAATAGCTATACGGTTGTAGCTGGGCTGTATATATGCGATTGTTGTCTCCTGTTGGGTGAGGCAAGAAGAGAAAACACACATACCACAAAAGAAGGAAAACTAACACAAACCAACAAACAGCAGTGAATAATAATAATTTAAAAAAAAGTAATAAAGTGGAGGGTGGGGCAGGCAACAGCAAAAAAGAATACAAAACCAAAGAGAGAAAAGAGAGGAAATTAAAATAATAAAAAAAGAAAGAAAGAAAGAAAGAAAGAAAGAGAAAGGCCTAAATAGAGAGGAATGAATAAAAGGAAAAGAGACCACTAGAGTAGTGGGGGGTGGGGTGGGATTCAAGGCAGGATTAAAAAAAAAAAGACAGAAAGAAGAAGATGCAGTTGTGAAAAAGAAGCAGTAAAAAGAGAAGAAAAAATGAAAGGGGAGCTAAAACATTGCGAAAGCCAGTGAGAGAAAGGAGAGGGAGAAATATTCAACAAACAAAAGCAATGAAATAATAAGAATTTTAAAAAACAGGGCAAATGCCAGGCCCAGGGAGGAGAATATTCTATGGTCTCTTGTGAGCTGAGAACCTCACATTATGGGTGGGTAAGGGAGGATACAGTAACACTCAACCCTAGATGGAGTTTCTGTAGGGCTAAGAGCTGTTTGTTCTGGACAACCAATCTATCGTTTCTGCAAACCCCAAACAACTTGGGCATCAGGGAATTGCCGTACCAAAGAGGAGTTGAGGGTGAGAGATTCCTTTAGTCCAGGGCTGATCAGAACTGGATCTGAGGATCTAGAATAGGCCATACCCAATTCCACACACCAGGATTGGTGCTGCTAGCTCCCCACACACTTTGATGCAGTTTCAACAGCTCAGAAACGAGGAGCTTCTCCAGGAGTGCATACAGATGGGGACTGGCTACACGTCTGGTCACCAGGGTAATGTGCTACACAAGAAAACAGAATTAAAAAAATTTCACCTCTTTATTTCCACCAATAAATAATAAGCTTCTGTGCTACCTACTGTCCTCTTGCCTTCAAAGTCAATGGTAAAAGTTTAAGAGGGCCACACCATGACTGGACAGCCTGTACAAATCTGCAGTCTCTTTTTCTTTTTCTTCCTTCTCCACACGTGGGTTCAGTAGCTTCTCCTAATGACAACTAGTCCTGAGCTGGCTAGGACCAACTTTACAGATCTGGTGCAGGGCAGACACAAACGGGGTCAATGCAGACTGATCCATTCTACTTCAATGGTGCCCACAACAGCAGTAGTCACCTCTGTGCAGCTCCAACTGCAGTAAACACATGGGCTTCCCTGGGGGTGTTCACCAGGAAAGTGTGGACAACAAGAAAGAAAAATTGCACCTTAATCTCTGCAAGTCACAGATATGTTTCTGAACATACACTGGTATGGTTTCTTTTCTAGGAAACCACTCACTAAAGCTCAAGATGGCTGCGCCCATGTTGTCAGCAGGCACAATCTACCAGTCTCTCCTATTTTGCCATGTCTGCTCTGGTCTCTCTTCTAGCAAGCATTCGGTTAACTTCTGTATCCCTTCATCTGAAGTTCAGCATTCCAAGACTACCATCTGCATCTGTTTCATTTGGTTGCCCATATCTTTGTTGTAAAGGATTTGTACAGCCTTTCTGCCTAGTCCAACATCTTGTTACCTCTTGGTCTTCCAAATTTCTTGGTAGAGATGAGCGAGTACCTCCAGTACTGCATCAGTTTGCTGAAAGATTTCAGCTTGTATTCCATCAATGCCTGGAGCCTTTGCCAATGCATTCGATGTACCTTGGATTTCTTCAGTACCATTAACTCTTGATCATATGCTACCTCTTGAAATGGCTGGACAGCAACCATTTCTTTATGGTACAAAGACTGTATTCTTTTCATCTTCTTTTGATGCTTACGGCATGATTCAGTATTTTCCCCATGTTGTTGTTGTTAAGTGCCATCAAGTCAGTTTCGACCCATAGCAACCCTATACAGGGTTTCCGAGGGTGTAAATCTTTACGGGAATAGAAAGCCTCATCTTTCTCCCGCGGAGTGGCTGGTAGTTTCGAACTGCTGACCTTAAGGTTTGCAGCCCGATTCATAACCACTACACTACCAGAGCTCCTTATTTTCCCCATAGAATCCTTAAATATTTCAAATTGAGATTTGAATTTTTTTCTTGTGTTATTTCAGCTTGAGAAATGCTGAGCATGCTCTTCCCTTTTGGTTTTCTAACTCCAGGTCTTTGAACATTTCATTATAATATTTTACTTTATCTTCTCAAGCTGCCCTTTAAATTTTTCTGTTCAGCTCTTTTACTTCCTTGCTTTTTCCATTTGCTTTAGCATCTCTATGCTGGAAAGCAAGTTTCAGAGTCTCTTCTGATATCCATGTTTGTCTTTTCCTTCTCTTCTGTCTTCTTAATGACCGTTCACTTTCTGCCTTTTTGATGTTCTTTATGTCATCCCACAAATCTTCTGCGCTTTGGTCATTAGTGCCTAATGCTTCAAATTTGTTCTTCAGATGAGCTCTAAATTCAGGTGGGATATGTTCAAGGTCATATTTTGGCTCTTGTAGATTTGTTTTAATTGTTGTTAGCTACAGCCCGAAGTTGCAAATGAGAAATTGATGGTCTGTTCCACAGTTAGCCCGTGGCCCTCTTTTGGCTGATATTATGGAGCTTTTGCAGTATCTCCTCCCACAAATGTTGTAAATGTGACTTCTCTGTATCCTATTTGGTGAGGTCCATGTATATAGTCGTCTTTTATGTGTTTATTTTTAAACAGGTAATTGCAATGAACAAGTCATTGGTCTTGCAAAATTCTATTAAGCAAAATCCAACACCATTTCTATCAACAAGGCCATTTTTTCCATAGACTAATCCTTCCTCTTTGTTTCTAACCTTTACATTCTAATCACCAGTAATTATCAATAAATCTTGATTGCATGCTTGATCAATTTCAATCTAAGGAAGTTGGCAGAAATTTTCAATTTCATCATCATAGGCCTTAGTCATCAGTGCATAAATTTGAATAACAGTTGTATTAACTGGTCTTCCGTGTAGGTGAATGGATATTATCCTATCATAGACAGAATTCTACTTTAAGAGAAATCTTGAAATATTCTTTTTCCTGATTAATGTGATGCAATTCCTCTTCAGTTGATCATTCCCAGAATAATAAACCACATGATTTTAAATTAAAAAATAGTCAAGATCAGTCCATTTCAGCATATTAATGCCTAAGGTATCCATCTTTTTCATTTTAGACAATTTCCAATTTTCCTAGGTTCATGCTTTGTACATTTCATGTTCCGATTATTAATAGATGTTTACAGCTGTTTCTTCTCATTTTGACTGTGTCCCATGAGCAGATGAAGATCCTGAAAACTTTACTCCATTCACGTCATTTAGGTCAACACTACTTTGAGAGGGCAGTTTTTTCCCAGTCATGTTTTGAATGCCTTCCAACCTGAGGTGTTCATCTTCTGGCACTATATCTGATAGTATTCTGGTGCTATTTATTATGTTTCATCATTCAATATTGTAGTGCTATCTGCTACTCTCTGCTGCTAGTCATAAGGTTTCAGTGGCTAAACCTTCAGAAGTAGTCTATCTCTCCTTATTCCTAGATTTTCTTAGTCTGGGAAGTCAACAGCAACTTGCCCAACATGAGTGACCTTGTTGGTATTTAAATTACCAGTGTTGCATTTTCCTGCATCACAGCAACACGCAAATCACCACAGTATGACAAACTGGCAGACAAATGATGGGTGGAGGCGCTTTGCAACAACAAATCAACATTAAAAGGAGTCTGGTGGCCCTGTGGCTTAGGCTTTGGATTGCTAACCAGAAGGTAGATGGTTCAAATGAAGTTATCTGATTCCTATATAGGAAATCCTATATAGTACAAAATCTCTTTTCATCTGTGAATCAGACTATTAGGGGGCTTCACAAAGTTTATGGAGTTCTTCAAGGATACAAATCTTTATGAAAGCCAACTATCTCATGTTTCTCTAGTGTAGCAGCTGATACATATATTTTTAAGAGATACAAATGAACAAATGACTATAATTCCAAAGATAAAGTAGATGAATCCCAATGCACTGATATTTTGTTTGCTATTATAAAATTTTATCCAACTCTATAAAAATCAAGCTATACAGGTACCTTCAGGATAGTCTTCCTGAAGCATCATATTAGTATTAAGATCTACAATGACATTATAAAGTAGCATCCAGGCTAAAATAATCAGTGCAACATAGTCTTCAGGCTTGGAAAGGATCCCATCTAGGAACCTCACCCTCTGCAGGCTGGCTTGGGAGGGGACCTCCTTCCTGAGTTCCAATGAAGAATAGCAAATTGAAGCTTTGGCAGATCAGTACGTGACATGTTATGACTCCCACAATTTGATCATCAGTGACCAGGGTCTGCTTTTTTCCTTGGGGTTCAGGCAATGATGGACAACTAGGACTCATGACGGCTGAGGATTCCAATGCAATAAACAGGTTAATACAAAAGTTATACCATAAGACAATTTGCAACTTTCCTGTGACAACTGGTATTGCTTGGCTCTTGGAGTTGAAGGACAATTCTTCACAAGAAGAAAGAACTGCCATGGTCAGCTAGGCCTTGGGAAGGATTCCCCTCCCAAGGCAATCTACAGTAGGACAGATCCCAGGAGAAGATCGTTCTAAATCAGGAGGCTATAAAAGGTGCTCACAGATTTCCCCTGTTTCTTATAGGAACTGTTGTTGACTAGGAGATGGATAATATTGGGCAATTAGAAATCAGTGATTGAAAAAAAAGGATTGAGAGTCTCCTTGTCTCATGATGCTCTTATGAATGCAAAAAAGCATCTATATTACTAATAAGAAAGAAGACACAGCTTGTTGCTTGGTGTCAATGATTCTACTCCAAATCATAGTGACTCTGTGCGCAACAGAATGAAACACTGCCCGCTCCTTCCCCATGGTATGTTTGAGCCTATTGTTGGTGCCATTACGTCAGTCTCTCACTGGATGTCTTACTCTTTTTCACTGACCCTTCATTTTATCAAACATGATGTCCTTCTCCAGGGACCGGTCCCTTCTGATAACATGTTTAAAGTAAGAGAGACAAAGTCTGGTCATCTGACTTCCAAGGAGCATTCTGGTTGTACTTCTTAGTACCAATAGCAGATTTATTTGTTCTTCTGGCAGTCTATGGTACTTTTAATATTCTTCTCCAACACCGTAATTCAAATGCATCAATTCTTCTATGGTCTCCCTTATATATAGTCCAACTTTCACATGCATATGAAAGCAGAGCTTCCAGACTAAGAAAGGTTAGGAAGAAGAAGAGGCTGACTGCTGGGCCAGGATTGTCAGTGGTTTGGCAGTTTAGATGTAAATTATTCCCATGATGAGCTATAATATAATGTAATCAACACTATGATAAGAACTGCTATGAGCAGCCAATCAACTGAAAGGAAGTTTCCTCAGGGATGTATGGCCTGCTTCCAACATATTGGACTCTCAAGCAAAGCTGGCTTGCTTTCAGCTGGGTCAGCCCCCTGCTTCTGGTTTGTGATCCGACCTCTAGTGCTTTGGACTTGAGTTAGTGGCCTCTTCTATTGTTGCCAATCCTGAGCTTCAACTGCAGCCTATCATTTTACCTGCCTGACGTGCCTACCTGCCGTCTGACCTACCAATCTTGGTTCACATGACACACTGACTTGAGACTTGCCACCTCTACAACTGTGTGAGCCATTTGCTTGATACAAACTTTTTTTGTTGTTGTTAAGTGCCATTGAGTTGGGTCCAACTCAAGGGTTGCCAAAGAGCGACTGGTGAGTTTGAACTGTCAACCTTGTGGTTTAAACTGACCGAGCTGTCCTGTGTTTATCCCACAGCAGCACACCATGTCTCCTCTATATATACAAATAAGAGCTTTACTGGCTTTGCTTCTTTAAAGAACCCAGCTTAAGACAGAAAGGCTAACAGTTTTTGCTGCTGCCAATACTATTTTATTTTCATTGTTACTAGGAAACTTTGCTGTTAGCTTGGTGGTACCCTTTGTTCCTCCTTCCCAAAGGGTGTTAACTGAGCCAATGAAAAATGCTGTCAGGAAAAGCTTTTCTAAACTTTCCTCAGGATGATCCAGTTGAAGACACTGAAGTTTCAGAATTACCTTGTAACCTTCTTTAAGTTAGAGGTTCATGTATGTTTGTATTGCTTAATGTTCAAATTGTGAAAAAGAAATTACTTTATAGAAGAAAATACAAGTTGGAATCAACTTGTGAACCAAGATTGCTATATCTAATAGTTTAATAATATGTCATTAAAATGTTCCAAAGGTTTTTGTGGTGGAATCTGTTTTTGTTTTTGCAAGCCCAGAATCTCTTCCCCCTTGTTACTAGCATTCTAATTTTTATTGAAAAACCACCCTTTTCCCATTCCACATGCCAGCACTGTCAATCAAGTGGCCGGTTTCCTTTATAAGCTGTGTGCTTGGGACCCAAGCCAAGTTAGGCGGATTCTCCCAGAATTTGAATCTTGAGCAGGGTGACTCCAGGTCAGAAAACATTTGCAGCCAAGTCTCCCTGATGGCAGAATTCTGAAGAGACTATGCATTAGTTCCTACCAATTAGATACCCATGCTTAATTGAGTATGTCCATGTCCTTCCAGTAAAATTTCCTTTTATTTAACTATGCTAGAATTTATTTCTGTTGCTTATGACCAAATATCCTATACATCTATCCATACAAATAAATCCAAAAATGTAATTCAAGCAGCTATTAGAACTTTAATGTAACCTATACCTATGCATGTTGAAAATGTTAAAAATAGGATTCCTTTTGTTTATTCTAAACAGTAATCTAGAAGCTTATTTCTCAGGACACAAAACTAGAGTTTAAATGTATGTACACTAGCCATCAGTTTTCTTAGTACATTGAGAAAAAAAAAAAAACAACTATTCTTACAAAACAAACTATTATAATATTAAAATAAATTATAACTAGGCACAGACCTTTTTGTAATGTTTATATGTTAAAATGCTTGTAATGAGCATGAATTCCCACCTCCAAAATGAACTATGTATAGTAGAAATAAAATGAATCACTGTACTAGCTGTATGTGGGAACAGCTGCTATATAGACAGTCCCCAGATTATGAATGAGATTCAGTCCTAAATCTACCTTTCAGATTTAGGCAAGTTTAGAAGTAGAATGTGTAAGTAAGTTGGAACAGATACATACTGTTCTTTTATTATCATCAGTTAAAAGCCTGACTCCATGCAGGGTCACAGTGAGTTGGAACCAACTCGACAGCACTTAACAGTAACTACTCATAGTGCCCCTGTGTAGGATTTCCAAGGAGTTACTCATGGGTTTGATCCGCCAACCTCATGTTTATCAGTCCAATACTTATCCTACAATACCACAACAGGTACTTTGTTGTTGTTGTTAAGTTGTTAAGTACCATGGAGTTGATTCCAACTTGTTGTACCTGTATATAGGGTTTCTGAGGCTTTAAATCTTCACTGGAATAGAAAGCCTCATTTTTCTCCTAATGAGCAGCTACAGGGATAGAGCCATGGACCTTGTTCACAGTCCAGTGCTTAACATGATGATAATAATAATAATTGAATGATGCAGGAGACAATGGTGGAGAGATAGCTACTGTTGAAGATAATTGGCCTAGTGTCGGACATGAAAGTGCTGGAGAGTTATAACTACTGGAGTACATTTCTTGGAGCAGTTATCAAGGGAGGTGTCTAAAAACCTTTCTGTTTCCTTGTCATAAATGGCCTTGTAGCAGTTGAGGTCCATGGTAACTGTACAGTAAACCTCAGTGAACCCTGTACTTGGATCTTGCTTCTCTGACTTGGCCATCCCTGCTTCTGTGAAATGAAAGACTTCAGCTGTTTCATCATGAGCGTTTTGGTTCTGGAGCAAAGCCTTCTCTATGCTCCATTTTCTCACTTAATCCTTTTTAATTGTTCTGATCACTTTTCCAAGGCCCAATGGTGTTTCACCTGCTTCCAATCACTTTGTTGTTTCCATTTTATTTTCAATCATGATCATTTTCCTTTTCTTTGATGCATCACCAACACTTGCATTGGATTTGCACTTCAAAGGTATGGTTACAAGGATTAAGAAGAGGAAAACTTAAGCCAAATACAAAATTACACACTCAACACAGTGTTAAAGGTAATGAATGTACTTAGACTTAAAAAGACAGATGGTGTTCTCCTTCCATAAACTGAAGAAGCTGCACAATGTTTTCATGAGTGTCACAAAGTAACACACATGGTCATGGAATGCTTACATAAATTGGGCTTTAAGGCAATGTGTTCTTAAGTGTGAGTTGCCTGTAAATTGAATCTTCTTAATCTGTTCTTAAGGAGCTCTGGTAGTGTAGTGGTTACGAATTGGGCTGTGAACCATAAGGTCAGCGGTTCGAAACTACCAGCCGCTCTGCGGGAGAAAGATAAGGCTTTCTACTCCCGTAAAGATTTACACCCTCAGAAACCCTGTTACAGGGTCGCTATGGGTCGGAACCGACTCGGTGGCACTTAACAACAACAATCTGTGCTTACTCTTGTTGTATGCGGTTGAGTTGGTTCTGACTCATAGCCAGCCTGTATAGGATTTCTGAGGCTATAAATCTTTATTGGAGCAGAAAACCTTATCTTTCTCCCTCAGAGTGGCTGGTTGATTTGACCTACTCACTTTGTGATTAGCAGCCCATCTCATAACCCACTATGCCACCAGGGCTCCATACTTACTGTACTTAAGTACTTACACTAGTCTCTTCACTAAAAATGAATGCACATCCACAAACACACATTTCTGTACAAAAACAATAATTACTTATTCTACATTTAGGCACTTGCTCCCTGAGGTTGGATAATTTAATTATAATTGAGCATCTTTCCATTCTGATACCTAGTCATATTTTCTTTTATGTGTTCATTTTATTTTTATTTTAAAAATATTTTATTGTGAATTATGTGATGGTTTACATGGGAGAATATTAGCTTTACATTCATCCTATCATATATCGTTTCATTGTCATGGTTACAATCCCCTCCATGCATCATCAACCAACCAAAGGGTATACCCTGCAATCCTGTCCCCTGGTTGTCAGCACACAGCCCCTCTCCCTCTCTGGGTCTAGAGTCCCCAGCTGCTCCATCTCTTTACGTCATCGTCTCTGCCTCCATCTCTGGTGTCACTGCTTTTCTGGGTATGGTCCTGTACTCTGCTCTTCTCCTTTGATGGTCCCTGAGACCTCTGCTCCTGGACTGCAAAGTCACCCACTCCCCTTCCTTTGCTACAAAATGTCTACCTTTACGTTTCCAACCTTCACAGTCAGTCCTGATAGCAATTATTCACTATTGTTCCACATGAATCCTATCCCCATCTCCTTTCATCAGTCCTGCCCAGACAGATTGGATACTACTTACTTAGTGGAGATTCTACTTTCCTCCATGCCCTCTGGATCTAGGCTCCCTCTTGAAATCTTGTAAACCAGGCACTTCTTGCCTTTGTAGCCAATGTCCAAGATGCCCATCCCTGTTTACCCTGTATATCAAGCGGGTGGGAATGATCTTCCCTGTAAAGATTTGTTCTCTCTTTTGAGCTACTGCATCCATAGATGTA
>NW_006408520.1:5965147-5971368 GCF_000296735.1 Chrysochloris asiatica
TGTTTCTTGTGGGTAAATACCAAGTAGAGGAATTGCTGGATCATAAAGTATTTCTATTTCCAACCTTCTGAGGAAGCGTCATATTGCTTTCCAGAGTGCTTGGACCATTTTGCAATCCCAGTAGCAATGCAAGAGTGTCCCAGTCTCTCCACATACCCACCATCATTTATTGTCCTCTACATTTTTATCTTTGCTGTTATTGCTGGTATGAGATGACATCTCACTGTTGTTCCTGTTCACATTTATGGACATTTCCTAATTGATAAAGAGGAAGCAAACCAGATCCAAGTGCATCTTATTCAACATAACTTTGATCACTCATTTCTGATTTTTTAAAATTTCTGGTCTAACACACTATTTAGATACCATCAAGAGAGTTTTGCAAACTTCAAAATATCATCTTGAAATATGGTGAAAATATGACCAAATAATAGTAAATAAATATTCTTAATTTGATGTCCTATATTTTTATAAATAATGCTTACAGATTTCAACGCCTTTCAAATACTGAACTAGCCAGGTTCTGGGCAGGAAATAGCATTTACTCAGAGTTCAAAAACAAGATTTTATTGAAGGGACTATTTGTAGAGGTTGTGGGCAGGTTAGAAGTGAACAAAGGATGCTGAGGCACACATCAGCTAGCAAGAATAAGAAGCCATTGCTTCCTACATAGGGCCTAAATACGAGGGTTGAAAACAGTATTACCAGAGCAACCATCCAGCTGCTGCCATAGATATAGTGTAGAAGCAGAGAGACACGGGATTATTTTTCTCCCACTCTATTCCCACTTTCTGATCTACTGCTAAAGCCAACCAGAAGCCAGATGGTAAGGGAGTCCTGAAAATGCAGTTAGTAGGAAGCAGCAAATCCTCAGGGCATAAGAAGGGCAAAGAAGGTGGGGAGGGAGGGAGGGATGTTTCTGGCAATAAAAAAAAGAGAGTGAAAATAACCAGCCACATACATATATTAACTCAGATAGAACAGGCTGAGATTAACTGTCTGATTAAATTTACACAATTTATAATTCCTGATCTGAAGCTTAAATATAAGTATACAGATTCTCCAAAGCCATAGTTTTTCTAATTTGCTTTAGCGAATGGAGAGAATATTGAAATTGCCATGGACTGCCAGAAGAACAAATAAATCTGTGTTGGAAGAAGTATAGCCAGAATGCTCCTGAGAAGCCAGGACGACCAGACTTTGCCTTTGATACTTTTTTTGTACTTTGATACATATTATCAGGAGTGACCAGTCTCTGGAGAAGGACATCATGCTTGGAAAATTGGACGGTCAGCTAAAAAGAGGAAGACCCCCCAAGAAGGATGGACACAGTGGTTACAACAATGTGTTCAGACTTCACAACAATTGTGAGGATGGTACTGGACTGGGCAGTATTTCCTTCTATTGTGCATCAGGTTGTTATGACTGGAAACTGACTCAACAGCACCTAACAACAACAACAACAACAACAGCAACAACAATGGATTAGTTGCTGATGACTGGGAAACATCGTGTTGTTTGAATCTAATATATTTTGTTTCAAACTGATCTACCTCAACAAGGGTTCCTAAAAAGCAAATTTGTTTCATGTCTACATAGGAATTTTCCCTACTAAACAGCTTGTCCAGAGAATTTGGCAAACACAGAGCAAAGGCTGGCTATTTGCTTGAGATTAGAATATGGGAAAAACAGGACCCTTTACCTCCTTGTTGTTGTTGTTGTTAAGTGCCTTCGAGTCGGTTCCGACCCATAGCGACCCTGTACAGGGTTTCCGAGGGTGTAAATCCTTACGGGAATAGAAAGCCTCATCTTTCTCCCGCGGAGCGGCTGGTAGTTTCTAACTGCTGACCTTATGGTTCGCAGCCCGATTCGTAACCACTACGCTACCAGAGCCTCCTAGACCTTGAATTAAATGGAAAGGAACCAACCTCCTATGCAAAAATATTTCAGAAAAATCACTTGGCTGTTGGTAGGAAAACTAAGTATATTCAATCTTGTTTTATGGCCTAAAAAAAAAATCTTAATAGTGGGTTGAGGAAAATATTTTGTTTATAAAAGTGTGCCAAATGCTAGAGAAGCATAGCAAATACTAGATAGAAATGGGTCATCTTCGAAGTTATGAGGCAGTGGCAGCAATGATGATTTTCTTGCCCTGTTATGGTCATAGAAGCATCAGAGAAGCCAAGAGGAAGACCTTGATGGTTGTCATAGTGTGGAATCTTAGTGTGATCCTTCATTGGAGTCAGCAAACCTGAGTTTGAATTCACTCTCTCTCACAATTGGGATGTTGTTGTTTTTATGTGCCGTGGAGTCAATTCTGACTCATAGCGACTCTGTACAGGGTTTTCTGAGGCTGTAAATCTGTACGGGAACAGAAAGCCTCATCTTTCTCCCGCGTAACAGCTGATAGTTTCGAACTGCTGACCTTGCGGTTCGCAGCCCGATTCCTAACCACTATGCTACCAGAGCTCTACTGGACAATTAATCTGAGTCTCAGTTTACTCATCTACTATTTGTTGTTAAGTGCCATTGAGTGGGTTCCAAGTCACAGCGACCTTACCTTTTCCAAGAAGTGACTGGTGAATTTGAACTACTGACCTTGCAGTTCAAACTGACTTTGTGATTTGAATGCTTATCCCACGGCGCCACACCAGGACTCACTCCTGTTAGGTGAGTCAGTTCTGACTCAACGATCCTGTATAGGGTTTCCTAGGAGTGGCTGATGAGCTTAAACTGCCGAACTTGGAGTTCAAACTGATTTTGCAGTCCAGTGCATTAACCAGTACTCCCATCTACTGCAAAAGGTAAGCATATCTACCTCTTAGTGTTGCTGTAAGGACCATAGTAAGAATTTTACAAATTAAAAAATATATATTTTTATCCATAAAGACTTCAGATAGATCTTAATAATCCCGTTTTATAGACACAAAGATTGAGACTTAATAAATTATTTGCCTCAGGTCACATAGTATTGAGTGTTGAGGTCTGAATTTAAATGTTCTTCCTTCTTCATTATATAGTTCCAGACATGATGGAATTGCAGAAGTTTTGCTGGTGGAAGCTCAAGGCAGAAATTTTAATAAAAATGTAGCCAAATACAAATTTTCTTGAATTTTTCTAGGTTGGTTCAGTACAGAGGCATGTAAAGTCAGCACACCTTTTCTGGCCATTGCTTTCATCTGTATGTTGTGTCTGTTACTCATTTCAGGGCTAGCATCAACAATGCTACTGTTTTGTTTTGTTTTGTTTTTAAATAAAGCCCAGTGTGCCCTTGACGAATATGCCTTTCACCACGGGATAATTGGTTTGGAATCCTGATGCCATTATTTATCATCACATGGAGCTGATTTGCAAGGAGTATGGCTTTGATGCTTGAGGACTGGCTTGGTGCCAAGTAGTCATTGTTGGGGATTCTGGCTGTTTGATGTTAAGATGCAATCTGCTGAGGAGCTGACTAGGACTATTAATAGGAGTTCAAACACAGTGTCACAAGCTTAACTATGAAGGCCTGGAAGGAGAGGCTTGAATAACAATTTGAGAGAGCCAGGAGGTGTCATTGGATAGGACAGTGTGACCTCGACACCATGATAGGAACTCACTAAGGCATCTAAAACATGCCAGCAGTTCCTCTCCACGCCCACTCTCACACAAATTAACTATTTTGGGCACTGGTGTACATGGTATGCCACAATTAGGTGTCTGTCTTTCCCACAGGATAGAGCTCCTTAGAGGCAGGGATTAAGTCATTAATTCAAAAAACACTCATTGAGTGGCTCTTGCCACTGCCAGGCATTGTATGAGGAGCCAGGAGCTTTATTCGTCTCTGTACCCAGCATCTAGCACAGAGGCTAGCACATGGCAGGTTTTCAATGAGTATTATGGGTAAAATATTACCCATTCAGGAGGCTAATAGCAAATATTGTGTTCACTTGAATAATGAACACATTTTAATGTGTAGTTTTCTCAAATTTTGCTGTAAGGCCCAAGTTTTCTGAGTTAGGAAAATCAACTTGTGATGAATATGACAACCGTTAAGAACATTCACTATTAAATTTGAAGAAACTATTTATTAATAGATAAATTCTAATATTGCATGGGAGTATGAGTTTAGATTCATAAATACTCTCCCTCTTACTATAATTTATTTTTTAGTCTTAACAATCCTTTTTATTTTTTTTAAAGAACCCTGTGTCTTTCTGAGGTTTTCTTTTCTTTTTATTTTAATTAACAGAAACTAACCACTACTAAACATGAGAGACATTAATTTGAAAGATATTGGGCAGCTCTTAGAAGAAAAGTCTGAAAGCTGAAGTTCAAAAACAAGTGGCAGGATCCAAGAGAGATTAAACAACAGGAAGTACAAGCGAGATCATACTACAGGAGTTGTAGAGGCATGCTGACACTGGGTTCTCCCTGCTACTGCCCTACTGTGAATAGTGTCTAAATAGTCTTTGTGACATAGAGCTGGAGTCCAGATGGACTGCACTGAGGTCACGGGACCATAGCCTGAATGCCAGGACAAGAGAGAGGAAGGATCTAGCCCTTTGAGCTTCTGTAACCAGAATTTGGGCCCTTCATTTTGTAATTCTTACCCATGTTGTTGTTGGTGTTGTTAAGTGTCGTGAAGAATCTTGCCAATAGGAAGGAGTCCGAAAGGGCAAAGTCCATTACATAAAGTGTTGTTGTTGTTGTTAAATGCTGTCAAGTCAGATCCGACTCATAGTGACCCTGTATAAGGTTTCCAAGGAGTGACGGGTGGGTTTGACCTATTGACCTTGCAGTTATCTACCCAGTGCTAAACCTACAGTATGACACCAATGGGTAATATTAAAACAAATTCAAACTATAGCGTTTGCTTATAAAATCTTGTGGCAAAAATAAATGCAAAAGAATATAATGCAATAGGATAAAAACAGATTATTCAATAAAAGGAAAATCTTAGCTATTTGAACATTCTAGTAAAAAAAAAAAAAAATCCAAATTAAAAAGGAGATTTCAGAAAATGGAAGATAGACTACAAAGACACTCCCTGCTCAGTAACTGTAATCTTTAAGCATTATTAATGCAGCTGTAGCTTGCCTTACTTTAGTCTATCTGCCAACTTATTTAACAACAGCATCAGCATGGTGAGAATTTAGCTACAACTTTGTATTACTATATATGCTATCATAAGAGGCTGTGTCAAAAATTATCCATACTCTGACTGTAGAATTAATTTTAATCAACTTTTAGAAAAAACAAATACATCATTTTCAGACACAATCTCCTTGCTTTTCAAAACACTTTGTCTATCTCTCAGCAAGCTTTCTTATTCCCTAAAAAATGCTTTAGGCTGAGCTGTGAGCCACAAATGCACTGCTGTCTTCACTTCGTCATCAGAGGTGAATCTTTGTTCACAAAGGGTGGATTTCGAGGGAGCTAACAGGTGAATGTCTGATGGAGTAAGTCAGGATAATTTAGCACTTCAAAATGAAGTTTTTTCTGAGTGTCAATAGCATGGGCAGAGCTGTACAGATGTACGTGCCTTGTTAGGAAATACCACAATGCCCATGGGTGGTATTCCTCTGCATTCAATCCAAAGTTTAGGCTTCAGCACTTCAGTGAGCATCTCACTGTAACAAGCACTATTAATCTTTGAACATTTTTCATGGTAGTGTTCTAATACTAGTTCTTGAGGAGCTCAGAAAACTGTAAGAATCAATTTTGAACTTTTTATTGTAGGTTGATTATGCATGTTTCCATTCCAAACTCTGCCATTTACTCTCAGGCTCTTAGTGATGAATCCATGTCTCATCCCCAGTAACAATTTATTTAAAAAAAAATTTACCCACCTTCGAATATTGGCCCAAATTTTGTTTGCAGATGTTCTAACACTTCTTTATACTCTTCCTAGAGTTGTTTTGGTACCTATCTACACCAACTTTTCAAAACCCAAGTCTTGTATGGATAATTTCATAGACTGATTTGCGTAGCAAAAAACTCTGGCCGATTCACATATGATTTGCCATATAATCAATTGTCACTCATCTATTTGAATGAATCATTTCATGTGCAAACTCAACATTGTCATCAGCCATGTATGTGGATAGGTGTTTTAATATAACAGAGTGCGGATAATTTTTTACTATACCCACTATGACCTAGGAATACGCCTATCAAATATGATATGAGTGCAAAAAATAGAAAAAAATGCTATGTACTTTGTCACCTGGCTTCGATGG
>NW_006408520.1:5976715-5979069 GCF_000296735.1 Chrysochloris asiatica
GATGAAATAGAAGAATTCTACCAACTTCTTCAATCTGAAATCAATCAAACATGCAATCAAGATGTATTGCTCATTACTAGTGATTGGAATGCAAAGGTTGGGAGCAAAGAAGAGGGACCAGTAGTTGGAAAATTTGGCCTTGGTGATAGAAATGATGTTGGAGAACGAATCATAGATTTCTGCAAAACAAATGATTTGTTTATTTCAGATAGCTAGATAGATATACATATGTGTGTGTGTGTGTGTGTATATGTCCCACAAATATATGAGTTTGAAAGAGAATATTAATACATGGGTATTTCTTTTTCCTGCAAACACATCTATGAATGTGGTGGAGTATACAGCAGACAAAACAATGAAAACTTCTTAGATATTATCAAATATCTTAAGGTAATGAGTTTCTGGGCTTGGGTAGTCTCAGGAGAGCATGGTTAATTGGCATAACATAGTCCATAAAGATAGTGTTCTACACCCTACTTTGGTGAGTAGTGTCTGGGATCTTAAAAGCTCATGAGTGGCCATCTAAGATGCAGCTATTGATTTCTCCATGTGTAGAAGAAAGAGGAGTGTGAGACTTGAAAAGGCTTGGAATCAATTAGTCCAGCAGATTAATGGAATTTGTGAACTTCAGTGTCCATGACTCAGAGACCAGAAGAACAAGCTGGTGCCCAGCTACAACTACCAACTACTCTGAAAGGGAGTCAGAGGTCTTTATTAGAAGGTCCCAGGTGAAGTAGAAAAATATGTAGAATAAAACTTTAAATATATTTTAAAAAAAGAACAAGTCAGGAAGAGACTGGAGGAATATGATACTATGGTCCTTGATGATCCTTCAGGTCTGAAAAAGATCTCACCCACATGGTCCAACTTTCAGCCAAGCAGTAGATAGGTACAAACAGGGGACAACACTAGTAAGGTATGCTCAGTATGAATGATGGAAAGGTCAATTATTCAAAACCAAAAGTGCAACATTTACCTAAGAACAAGTTGAGAAGGGATGGGAGAGTGGGTGGAAAGGAAATAAAAACCACAGGGAGGAAGCAGGAAACTGTTTTTACATGCAAGTTATTGTAATCAATGAGATTATGTTATACAGGTATATGAGTTGTTGATTGTACAAGTGATGATCTTGTCTGTAAACCTTCGCTTAACTCACAATAAAAAGTTAAAAACAAAAACATACACAGATGCTGTTGCTTCCCAACTCATAGTGCTCCATGTGTGTCAGAGTAGATATGTACTCCATAGGGCCATCAGTGGCTGATTTTTCGGAAGTAGAATACCATACCTTTTTTCTGAGATATCCTGGAATAGATTCAAGCTTCCAAACTTTCCATTTAGTAGCTAAGCACATTGTTTGCACCATCCAGGAACTCTAATGTCACTAGACTTCCTTTCACAATGGTTAAACATAGAGTATTTACTAGTCTCAGCATGGTCCCATAAAAGAAACAAAGCAATAAAAATAGATGGTTAAACTTCATATGTTTTTAAACAACTCCTCAATAAGCCATAACAATGAAATAGATCATTTAAAGAGAAGCAGTTCTGCTTTTGAAATGTTTTTTCCATATCTGTAGTTTAAAACAAGTTCTTTTTAGTAAGCTATTTAGAAGAAAGAAGACTGGTATTTTATGATAAAATGTCTTCCTTTTCATTTCTATTGAGAAGAATTCCTCACTATTTTAAGATATTTGATCTGTCTATTCTCATCCAGCTCCCCACTCAAATAGAAGCCTGGAATTCTGATATTTTATCCAGTGGGATATTAAAGCATTATATCAAAATCAGTTGGGCCACTGAAGGTAAAATATATTTCTGATGCCAGTTCCTTCCCCTCATTTGTACCATGTATCATGATTTCATGTAAGGACTTCTAAACAGCCTATTGCCAACTATGGTAGTATAGTTAAGAGCAAACACTTTAAGATGTTCAATAATCTTATTGCAGTTAAGTGACTAAGTCAGATAGAGGGTTAAGTTCCTTAAAAGTAATTTGAAAAACTAAATGTAGTGAAACACAATATTTTGTTATGTGAAGATAAATGTAAGAAAGGCAGACCATATCAGTGACACAGATGTACCACATGAAATAAAAATATTTAGTACTTTTGAAAGCATTTGAAGAGAGTAAGTCAATAGGAAATAGCCTTCATTTTTATAATAATAATTTTTTTAAAATAAAACCCAGTTTTGGTTTTGTGTTACTCTTTTCAGAACTGCTAGATAAGATGGATTCGCTTTTTGTTGATGTTCTTTGATTTTAACAATTCCATTTCCTTTCCTTTAAGGAAAAAAAAAATCAAATTTATGATTCCAAGCAAAAACAATTGTTTGAAAAGGTACTTTTGATT
>NW_006408520.1:5979479-5982022 GCF_000296735.1 Chrysochloris asiatica
TCCCGTAAGGATTTACACCCTCGGAAACCCTGTACAGGGTCGCTATGGGTCGGAACCGACTCGACGGCACTTAACAACAACAACAACAAAGGTGATAGTCAAAAATCTGTATTTCCTTGTGCTTCAACAGACCTGAATGTCTTGTACAGCAGATTTCCCTAGTGCAATGTGTCGTTTAATTTCTTGACAACTGTTTCCATATGTATATGTACATGAAGGTTGGATAGTGAATAAGGAAGACCATAGAATATTGATGCATTTCCGTGGACTGCCAAAAGAGCAAAGAAATCTGTGTTGGAAGAAGTAAAGCTAGAGTGCTCCTGAGAAGCCAGGATGGCCAAACTTCGTCTCTCATACTAAGGGCATATTGACACTGGAGAAGGATATCACATTTGGTAAAGTGGGGGGTTGGAGAAAAAGAGGAAGACCCCCCACGAGAAGGATTGGCATAGTGGTGGCAGAAATGGACTCAGCACAGCAACAATTGTGAGGTTGACTCAGGACTGGGCAGTGTTTCTTTCTGTTGTGCATAGGGTCGCTATCAGTTGGTGCCGACTTGATGGCACCTAATGCAGTGGGTTAATGCGCCAGACTGCAAAACTCTTTAAACTGCAAGGTCGGCAATTCAAGCTCACCAGCTGCTCCTCAGAAATCCTATACAGGGTCGCTATGGGTCAGAACCAACTTGACTGCACTTAACAACAACAATAACAACTCCTTCCATGAGCATTGATAGTGAATCCAAGCAAAATGACGTCTTTGACAATTTCAATTCCCCCCCCCCCAATTTATCATGTTAGTTTTTATTCCAGTTGTAAGGATTTTTCTTTTCTTTTCACTGAGATACAACCCATCCTGAAGGCTGTGGTCTTGGATCATCATAAGAAAGTATTTTAAGTCCTCTTTGCTTTCAGCAAACAAAGTTGCATAATCTACATATTATGTTAATAAGTCTTCCTCCAATCATGATACAAGGTTCTTCTTCATATAATCCAGCTTCTTGGATAATTTGCTCAGGTACACATTAAATACATTTGGTAAAATAATACAAACCTGGCCCACAACTCTCCTAATTTTAAACCATTCAGTGTCCTCTTGTTCTGTTTGAATGACTGCCTCTGAGTATGTACTGGTTTTTCATGAACACAATGATGTATTCTAGAATACTCATTCTTCACAATATTATCCGTAGGTTGTCATGATCCACACTGTCAAAAGCCTTTGCATAATCAATAAAGCACAGGTAAACATCTTTCTGGTATTCTCCGCTGTCAGCCAAGATCCATCTGATATCAGCAATGATAGCCTTCGTTTCATGTCCTTGTCTGAATCTACCTTAAACCTCTGGCAGTTCCCTATCAATGCACTGTTGCAGCGTTTCTGAATTACCTGTAGCAAAAATTTGCTTGCACTGTTATTAATACTTCCCCTCAAAAGTATTCTCTTTATCCTTGGGCCTTTGAGGTGCATCAGAAATTGCCAGAAAGATATGATAGTACTTTCCTCCCTGACTTTTGGTATTGTCTCCACCTGATCCTCCTTTATCTAGTTAAAGGAGCAGTGGCAGAGAACTGCAAATAAACTGTTTTAAGTAGGGTGACTGTGTGATTTATTGTCCAATCTGGTGAATTTTTGAGACAGACTAAAGGATTGCTGTCAAGAAATATGTTTAAACCGGTTAAATTGGGATTCTCCTAGGCACATCACAACAAGTAATCAAGCTAATGTTAATCTCTAGCATAGGCTGTCCTGATAAGAAAAGCAGGGAAAGACAATCTAGGCTAAGGGAGATCTTCAGCATCAAATGACCTAGACATATTTTTAAGGACTGAGATTTTCATTTTAGAAAGACCACACTGGTGTCATGTGGCAGAGGGAATGTTAGTGGACCTTGGAAAAAGATGAGAGAATGAATTAGAGGAGTTATAATGGAGGTGGTAAGAGAAAGTAGCTTAAATATATATTTAAGATGTTGTTATTGTTAGGTGCCATCAAGTCGGCAGAACGAAACATTGCCCGATCCTTGGCCAACCTCACTACTGTTGCCACGCTTGAGTCCATTGATGCTGCCACTTGGCCAATCCATCTCCTTGGGGGTCTTCCTCTCCTTCTCTGATCCTCCACCTTACCAAACATGATATCCTTCTCCAGTGACTGGTCCTTCCTGACAATATGTCCAAAGTATGAGAGATGAAGTTTGGCCACCTTGGCCTCCAAGAGCACTTTGGCTGCACTTTCTCCAAAAAGGATCTATTGGTTCTTTTGGCAGCCCATGGCACTTTCAGTATTCTCCTCCAACTCCATAACTCAAAAGCATCAATATTTCTGCGGTCTTCCTTATTCACTGGCCAGCTTTCGCATGCATATGAGGTTATTGAAAATACAATGGCTTAGGTCAGGAGCACCTTAGTCCTCAAGCTGACATCTTTGCTTTTCAACACTTTAAAAAGGTCTTGTGCAGCAGATTTTCCCAATGCGTTCTTTCATTTCTTGACTGCTGATTCCGTGAGTGTTGATAGTTTATCCAAGAAGAATGAAGTCCT
>NW_006408520.1:5982857-5998587 GCF_000296735.1 Chrysochloris asiatica
TGAGTGCCTCCTGTGCCGCCTCACTTTCTTGAAAGATTTCAATTTTTATTCCATCAATTCCTGGTGCCTTGTTCTTTGCCAATTCCTTCAATGCACCTTGAAGTAGAACCAACAAAACCTGTTCACAGAGTTTATGTATGTACAGGACAAAGGACAAGACAGAGAAACAAGTGTGGCTTGAATTACTCCATCAGTCATGATGTCAGTTACTGAAATTTAAAATAAAGCAAAAGATCAGGCTTGGAGTGGAAATTGCAGGCACTTGAAAAATAGATAATGATGCCCCTAGGTGTGTCTCAGTTATCTAATGTTGCTGTAACAGAAACACAAGTGGATGGCTTTAACAAACAGGAATTTATTCTGTCACAGTTGAGGAGGCTAATAGTCTGAATGCAGAGCTCAGACTCTGGGAAAAGGTCCTGGTCTTCCTTCAGCATCTATAGGCCCAGGATTCCTTGGATAAAGTCAGGTGTGTTTGCCTCAAGCTTCCCCTGAATCTAGGTGTTCCACAGTGCAGGGACCCCAGGTTCAAAGACTAACTTCACTCCTGGTTCTTTCTTCTTCCTGAAAGTAGGTACCTTGTTCTCTGTTACACCTCTCTAGTTTTATCTCTTGTAAGACACAAAGTGTTGCAAGTTGCACCCCCAAGGAGAAACTTCCTTTCAATTGATTGCCTGCGCATAGCAGATCTCAGCATAGAGGTGATTACCTTGTATTAGCGGAATAGGAGGATTACTGCATTTTAGGGAGTCCTGATGTGGTGCTGTAGGATAAACACTGGACCACAAGGTTGGTTTGAACTACAAGGTCAGGGTTCAAACTCACCAGCTACTCCTTGGAAATCCTATAGAGGGTTGCTGAGTCAAAACAGACTCAAAGGTACTTAACAACAACAACTGCATCTTAAGTGTTTAAGCACTGAGAATTCTGGTGCAGTCACATTGACACAAAGTGTCAATATTTAGGTCCTGATTTTAGACCGTGGGACATAATATATGGTGGTGATGATTATGTTCCCTAGAGTTGGTTCCGACTCATAGCAACCCTGTGTAGAGTTTCTGAGGCTGTAAATCTTGATGGGAGCAGAAAGTCTTTTTTTTCTCCTGTGTAACAGTTGGTAATATTGAACTGCTGACCTTGAGGTTAACTGCCCAACTCAAGGGGACTTCAAAAGTGTTCAACGGAATTAAGAGATAATGGAATTTTTCCACAAAAATTTTGAAGTCTCTTCCTAATTAAAGTTGCCTAAAATGACAGTATTTTGAAATATTTGTTGCAAGTGAAATAAATGACTTTAATTTCCATTTCCTGTTTGAAAAGATCAGTGAATTGAAATAGTGATTTAAAAAATGATCCAATTATTGCTTTTATTATTCAAAATTAGTTCTAGACAGTAATGATAACTCTTATATCTAAAAACTTTATATAATTACTTATTTAGAAACTTTGATAATATCCCCCTCCCTGGAGAAGCCATCTCTCCCTGCTTGGTTTTAAAATGTTTGGCCTTATCAAGTTGTGTCTCTTTGGGGTGGTGGGAAGATTTGTTCAGTCAACCTTATAACCAGGTTTTCATTTTCGTCATGGATGATCAGTCATTAAGAGCTTCCCTTATTTTGTGACTCATCAGCTTTTAAGTAACCGTTTAGCAACCAGAGACATTCTTTGATTGATTGACTTGATGAAGTATAGTGACTCTGCCTGCTACCTGGAAGACACTGTAATAGGCCAACAGACAGAAAATTGAAGGAGATAGAACTGATGTCCTCAAGTTGTTCAGAATGCTCATGAGAGGGAACCAACAAGAAAATGTATGAATTCAGATAATATGATGATTTACTTAACATCGTTTGGTGCAGACATCCTGGTGGCCTTTACCCAAGAAGCAGTGCTACTTTCCAGCTCTCTGAGTCTATATTTATCTTTTAAAGAATAAGCTTATAAACCCTCATATTTCTTAGTGGGGAGACAATGATAATGTCTAAAGTTGATTAATTAAGAAGCAATGCTATAATGTATTGTTTAGAGATATGGAGTTAACCACCAAAAGAATTAAAAATAGAACTGAGAGGGGAAGGGGTGAAGTCAGGGACGGTTACTTTTCATTATAAATTCTTTTATTTTTTTCTTTCTACCATATGCATGCCTTTGATAAAAATAAGAAAAAACATAATGAAAAATGTATAAAGCCAGTCTTCAGTCCTCTCTACTTTCTATAGCTTCCACATCTATCTTGCAATTGGTTAGAATGGTGAGAAGACTGATTCCAGAGCTCCCTTAGTCAACCGTAGAAATTCATGACATTTCATCACTATTTTTTGTCTGCTTGCTATGTGCCAAGCGTGAAGAATGTGATGGAGTGTAAAAGAGATATGACTGCAGCTTTTGTGGAGCTGACACTAGTGGGAAGGATGAATGTAAACAAGTAGTTGTTTAATTTTGGTCTCTATCTTCTCTCTCTCTCACCTCAGTCAAGTGAGTTCTCTGATAAGAACCATGGCCAACAACAGCAACAACAACAAAAAAGTGTGCTTGTATGAACTAAATAATTTGTGAGAATGATCTAGAAGATTCTCAGGCAAAGCAAATGTATATTAGGTATATCTATACACTTAACGTGATTATCAAAAAGAATGACACTGATTATGAATACTTTATGTCCTTATGAAAATTATTTTGAAGTTGAGAACTCAACATTCCTATCATAGAGTATATATTGATCCACTATTTATGAACATAATTATCTATTTTTCAAATATGAATATATATATACAGAAATAGATCTAGAAAAATGCACAGAGACTGCTCACAATGGCTTCCTGTGTCATGCATTAGATTGAAAATGGTCAAGAAATCTTTAGCTTTTTGTTAAATGTATTACTTTTTAAATGAAAAAATATGTACTTATGAAATAACAATAATTTTTAGTGAGTACTATATTTTTCTATAAAAGGAGATGCTAAGAGTTAATTAAAGAGCTCTGGTAGCGTAGTGGTTATGAATCGGGGTGCAAACCGCAAGGTCAGCAGTTCGAAACTACCAGTTGTTCTGCGGGAGAAGGATGAGGCTTTCTGCTCCCGTAAAGATTTACAGCCTCGGAAACCCTGTACAGGGTCACTATGAGTCGGAACCGACTCCACGGCACACAACAACAACAACAACAAAGAGTTAATTGGAGAGATTAAAGAAGTTCTAAAGGAGCTCTGGTAGCATAGTGATTACGAATCAGGCTGCGAACCTGAAGGTCAGCGGTTCGAAATTACCAGCTGCTCCGTGGTAGAAAGATGAGGCTTTCTGCTCCCGTAAAGATTTACAGCCTCAGAAACCCTGTTCAGGGTCGCTATGGGTTGGAGCCAACTCGATGGCACTTACAACAACAACAACATCTTCATTTAGACAACAATTCCACATACATTAATTGACTACTCTGCACTAGGTACTTCAGGGTATTAAAATTACACATATACCTACCGAATCTCTTGCAAAGGCCCTTTTCCTACATTTATGGCTGGTATAAATTGAATTAGAACTGGATCTTATTGAAAGGGTAGTATTTCAGTCGGAATGTGTATCTAATCATTGTAAGTAAAAACATGGAATAGAAAAGTGTGAGAAATAATGAAGCAACAGTAAGGAGTTGAGTTTGTTTGGATCATAGAATCTGGAAAAGGAGTGGTTGTTAGGTACCATCGAGTCAGTTCCAACTTATAGCAACCCCATGCATAATAAAAAGAACCAAACACTGCCAGGTACCGCACCATCCTCACAACTGTCGTTATGCTTGAGCCCATTGTTGCTGCCACTGTGTCAATCCATCTCTTTGTGAATCTTCCTCATTTTCATCAACTCTTCACTTATGCAAGCACGATCCCCTTCTCCAGGAACTGGCCCTTCCTTATAACATATCTGTAGTATGAGAGATGAAGTCTCACCATCCTAGCTTCTAAGGAGCAGATCTGGCTGTACACAGATTTGTTTGTATTTCTAGCAGTCCATAGTACTTTTAATATTCTTTTTTAAACCATAATGGTCTTCCATGGTCTTCCATATTCACCGTCCAACATTTACATGCATATGAGGTGATTAAAAATACCAAAGTACAAGAGAGGAAGTCTCATTATCCTTGTTCCGAAGGAGCATCCCGGCATGAAGCCTGAAGAATTAGATTGCATTTAGGCAATGTATCTGAATTTATTTATTGAAATGAATGGGAACACAGAAGAATTTTGAGTAGAGATATAGCACAAAGTGTTAAGACCACTAAGCAGCAGCATATACGATGACTTTCAGTGAAAGGCACTGCAGGATAAGCACAGGACTGCAAGATCAGTTTGAACCACAAGATCAGTGTTCAAACTTACCAGTTGCTCCTCAGAAACCCTGTACTGGTTTGCTATAAATTGGTGGAGAGGCCGGGGTGGGGAGTGTGTGTGTGGCAGGGCAGCTGCCTGTGTTTTGGTGTGATGCTTTGGTACCTGGATTCTGGAGAGCTTGGCTCCAGACCTATAAAAACCTCAGTCACCAGACCAATATTTAACCTATCACCATGCCCCCAGATGCCCTGTGGTCATAAAAGACACTGAAACCAGCTCCATAAAGGGCCTGTAAGAACTACTTCTGGATTGAGTGCCCTAAATATAGCTACCAATAAAGTTGAGAGGAAACTCCATCTAGGACCAGAAACCCCACTCTCACATCCGTCCCACACCTACCTAGTGAGCTCCTTGGGTTGCAGGAGCCCCTCAGAGTCCAACAACTGCACTGCTTTTTGTTTTATTTGGGGTATTTTTTCCTTTTGTTGTTTCACTGTTTTCGTTTCTTTGTTCTTTCTCCTCCTTCTTCTATTCCTTCCAATCCCTTGAATTTCATACTTTCTATCTCTGTTTTAGGAGCTCTGGTAGCATAGTGGTTACGAATCGGGTTGCTAACCTCAAGGTCAGCAGTTCGAAACTACCAGCGGTTCCACGGGAGAAAGATGAGGCTTTCTTCTCTGGTAAAGATTTACACCCTCGGAAACCCTGTGCAGGGTCACTAAGAGTCTGAATCGACTCCACGGTGCTTAACAACAATAATCTCTGCTTTTGTTTTTCCTTGTTTTTCATTTCCTTCCTTCTTTTTTTTCCCCTCTTGATCTTTCTTTCCTACTCTCTACTCTCTTTTTCCATCTTCTCTCCATCTGGTTTTTCTATGGGTTACTTTTAGTTTTTCCTTTTATTTTCTCTTCTATAATTCAGTTTTCTCTGTCCCTCTTTCCTCTTTTTAACTATTCTTCAGTGTTTTGTTTTGTTTTTATCTCTTCCTTTTATTTTTTGTTTCTATAGCTCCATTTCCTTGTCTCTCTTTGTTATTACAGTTGTTATATTCCTTTGTTTCTGGTTACTGCCTGTTTTTATTTATTGTTTCTCTTCATTACTTTCCCTTTTCATTGTTGGTTACTTGCTTGTTTATTCTGCTTTTGTGTGTGTGTGTGTGTGTGGGAGGGAGGGTTTCTCCTCTTTCCCACCCAACAGGAGACTGCAACTGGGCCAATATAGCCCAACTAGGCAAGAACCAGTTGACCAGCTCTTATACTACCTGATAAGGAGCTCCGGTAGCATAGTGGTTAAGAGACAGGCTGCTAACCACAAGGCCAACAGTTCGAAATACCAGACAGTCCACGGGAGAAAGATGAGAGCTTCTGCTCCCGTAAATATTTACAGCTTCAGAAAACTTATGTAGACTCGCTATGAGTCTGAACCAACTCCATGGCACACAAACACCACCACCATACAACCTGATTTAAAAAAAAAGGAAGGAGGCTGAGATGAATTGAAAATAGGGTCATGGCTGCATGAAAAGATAAATACCTAGAGCTGGGACAGTTTTCTTTTACCTATACCGCAGAAGGAAGTCTGCCTCAAACTCTAAGCCAAAGATTCTGTGTTGGAATGTAGGAAGGATTGATTTTCTGTTTAAAAAAAAAAAAATCCACATGACATTTTCCTACTTCTCAGCCACTGTTGATATCCTTGTAGCCACACAATACTTTCTAAACCCCTTATCCTGGGATAGGAGAGTTTTTATAAAATGGACTTCTTCCCAGTTATCTCAAAACTTTGGGACTGCTCCTCAAAACAAAGAGAGGCAGACTTTCCATTTCTGGTCCAACATATAAAGAGCTTGAAAGTCATCATTCCCAACCTCTAACAACAATAACAACAAAATGATGAAAAACTGAAAACCAACAATTTCCTTAAATCCATCAAAGAATTGACTTTGTAAGGTAAACAGCCACCTCCAAAACTGGAGAGAAGACAAATTGATACAAACGATTATCACTAACTGCCAGTAGAAACCACAACTGCTGGGCCTAGCTTCAAGTAGGAATTGTCTAATTCCTCTAGAGTTATCATGGACTAACTTGAGAATTAAAAATTGCTGGCATCTCAGGCTTGGAGAGGGATCCCATGTTTTCATGGGATTCTCTTCTAAGAGTTTTACTCTCTGTGAAGCCTGGAGAATAAACTTCTGATGTTTCAGACAGGGGAAAGCAGAAAATAATCATTCTTAAAATAATGATCTGTTCTTAACTATGGTTTGCCCTAAAGAGAAGCACTTTACCAGAACCTAACAACCTATGTGAAGAAAAGGAAATACTTCACTCCAGCCCTATAGCCTTCCAGGCAGGCAGAGGAAGGGAATTTCTGAACTTCAGTCCCCTCTAGCCTTCCTGTTTCATTTAAGAGATGAAAAAAATAAAAATAAAAATTGAGAAGCACTAGTGAAGGTCACAACCTAGTGCTTACTAAAAGACTGAAACCTGATCATAGGATTATAGAAGTTTCCCCTTCTCCAACATGTTACTATCACATCAACATCAACAGGGAGATTACAATGGAAAGAACCCCAGTTCTTTTTACTTGATGCATTATATCTGGCTTTCAACAAAAAATTACAAGGCACATATGCTAAAATGCAAAAACAAAAATAAAAACAAAACACAGTATATGGGACAGCATAAGCATGGAAATAAGACCAAGATATGACAGAGATTTAGGAATTATCAAATTTAGCATTTTAAACAATCGTGATTAGTACATAAAAGACTCTTCTGGGAAAAGTAGATAATATACAAGATAGGTAACGCAAGCAGAGAGATGGAAACTCTAAGAAAGAATAAAAAAGAAATGCTAGAAATTTGAAAAACAAAACACTGTTACATGAACAATGCCTTTGATGCACTCAATAGTAGACTGGATACACCTGAGAAAAGAATAAGTGAATTTAAGGAGCTCTGGTAGCATAGTGGTTACGAATGTGGCTGCGATCCTTAAGGTCAGCAGTTTGAAACTACCAGCTGCTCCGTGGGAGAAAGATGAGGCAGATGAGGCATTCTGCTCCCGTAAATATTTACAGCCTCGGAAACCCTGTACAGGGTCGCTGTGAGTCGGCTCCATGGCACATAACCAAATATAATAGAAACTCCCCTGAATGGCAAAAGATCTAAACAAACACCTGAAGAAGATATACAGGTGACAAAGAAGTACATAAGCGCATGTTTAACATAATATGCATTGTTGTTACTAAGTGCCGTCGCGTCAGTTCTGACTCATAGCAAAATACTATATAGGATTTCCAAGGCTTTTAATCTTTATAGGATTAGAAAGCCTCATCTTTCTCCCATAGAGAAACTGGTGACTTTGAACTACCAACCTTGTGATTAGCAGTTTAGTACTTATCCTATAAAGTCACAGCACTCTCAAATATATTATTGTTGTTGTTGTTAAGTGCTGTCGAGTTGATTCTGACCCATAGTGACCCTGTGTAGAGTTTCCGAGGAAAAGCTGGTGAGCTTGAACCACTGACCTTGAAGTTCAAATGGCTTTGCAGTCTGACACATTAACCCACAGTGCCACACCAGGACTCCAAATATACCATTTGTTGTTGTTATCAAGTGCTGTTGAGTCGGTTCTGACACATAGCGACTCTATATAGCGTTTCATTGTTGTTGTTGTTGTTGTTAGGTGCCATTGAGTCAGTACTGACTCATAGGGACCTTATGCACAGCAGAATAAAACACTGCCCAATCCTGGGCTAACCTCACTATTGTTGCCACACTTGAGCCCATTGATGCTGCCACTTGGCCAATCCATCTCGCTGAGGTCTTCCTCTTTTTCTCTAACCCTCCACCTTACCAAACATGATATCCTTCTCCAGTGACGGGTCCCTTCAGACCTCATCTCTCATACTTTGGACATACTGTCAGGAGGGTTTCATTGTTGTGTTTGTTGTTATGTGCCGTGGAGTCGGTTCCAACTCATAGCGACCCTGCATAGGGTTTCCAGTGCTGTAAATCTTTACGGGAGCAGAAAGCCTCATCTTTCTTCTGCGGAACAGCTGGTAGTTTCGAACTGCTGACCGTGAGATTAGCAGCCCGATTCGTAACCACTATGCTACCAGAACTCCTTAAAGGCATATGTAGACAGAACTTTAAGAATACAGAATCAGTACAGAGTGTTTATAGGTTCAATGTACTGGATGAGTAAAGAAGATGTGAATGAAGCCAAAGTTTGGACAACTGGGTGAATGGTAAGGGGGTAGGAAATCTAATAAGAAGGGCAAGGTGAGGCCTTGAGATTGGTTTTGTACTATGAACATTCAGAATTAACAGTATCAGCATTATAAATGAAGCAATGGAAAATAAATCAATTTTAATTTTGTAACATAACTACTATGTGGGAGGGTTTTCCCCCAAATACTATTACCAGTCAGTGAAAATTAGAAGGGAATGCAGCTAAGTTTAACTAATGACTTTCTAACACTTAGGCTCAAACTATCTAATAACATCTTTTGATGGTTTTAATCTCTGGAAATACTTAAATAAAATTGGTCAGAAATGTTTCATATAGAAGATATTCCTTCAAAATAACATAAACTGGACTTAATCTCCCCGATTCTCTCTACTATAAATTACAGAATCATGTAACACTGAGATTATTCTTTATCTCATTAGGGCTTCATTAGGGAATTGCAAATTAAAATAGCAAGAAAACTCCACCACATATTATAATGGCTAAAATCCCAAACTAGAAATTCCAAATGCTGACAATGATGTGGAGCATTGAAAACCACTGGCAGTTTCCTATAAAGCATACAGACTTCCCATAGGAGCCAGCGTTCCTCCTACCACATATTTGCACAAATGAGTGGCAAGTGTATAAATAACCTATAAATGGATGTTTGTAGCAACTTTATTCATAGTTGTCAAAAATTGGAAGCAACCAAGATGCCCTTTGATAGGTGAATAAATATGTGGTACCCATTGTCATCTTGTTGATTCTGATTCATAGAGACCACTTAGGACAGAGTAGAAGTGTCCCCCTCAAATTTCCAAGGCTGTAATCTTTACAGAAGCAGATGCCACATCTTACTTTTGCAGAAAGGCTGGTGAGACTGCCAACCATTTGGTAAGCAGCAGAGAGATTAGTCACTGTGCCACATCCATACAATGAAGAATTATTTGGCAACAAAAATAAATTGAGCCACCAAGCTTTGAAAAGACATGGTAGAATCTTCAATGCATACACCTGTGTGAAAGAAAGAGTCTTGGTGGCACAGTGGGTTAACAGTTGAATCTATCAGCCATTCCATGGGAGAAAGGTGAGGTGGCCTGCTTCCATAAAGATTTATGGCCTCAGAAACCCTATGGAAGAGTTCTGCTCTGCCCCATAGGGTCCCTAAAGTCAGAATCAACTCGACGGCACTGGGTAAGTGAAAGAAATCTGTCTAAAAGAGCTACATGCTGTATAATTCCAACTATAAGACATTCTGGCAAAGGAAAAACTATAGAAGCAGTAAAAAGGTCAGTGATGGCTAGGTTTTTAGGGAGAAGGGATGAACAGGTTTTTAGGGAGAAGGGATGAACAGAGTGTTTTAAATGTAATGAAACTATTTTGTATATAATGCTGAATACATGCCAAAATCCACAGGATTATACATTACAAAGAGTAAAACCTTAATGTAGACTATGAAGTTAAGTTAGTAATATATAAATATTGGTTTAGCAATCATAAATGTACCACTTATCTGTGACAGACAATGAGACATTAATAATAGAAGAAGGAAGTGTGGTGGGTCTATCTGTAGGATAAGCACTGGGCTGTTAACCACAAGGTCCACAGTTTGAGCCCATCGGCCTCTCCTCTGAAGAAAGATGAGGCTTTTTACTCCTACAAAGATTTAAAAACCTCAGAAACCCTAAACAGGGTCATTAGAAGTCAAAACCAACTCAACGGCACTTAACAAAAACAACAACAATAATAGAAGAAATAGTGTGCAAAGGAGAGACAGAAGGAGTATGGGAGCTCTCTGCAAAATTGAAAAATAAAGTCTATTAAAACAAAATAAATCAACAACAATATCCCTTTAAAAAACAAAAAGAAGAACTAAAAAACAGAAAAACAAAGCCAGACTGATAGAATCACTGTCTTTTAAAATGTCTTTTAATTTCTACATCTGCACCCACTAGTTCCTTGTCCTGGAATCCTTCTCTCTCTCTCTGAATCTTTGTATTTTACTAAGTCCTGGTGTGGTGCTATAAGATAAGCACTGGACTGCAAGTTGGGTTTGAACCCCAGGGTTGGTAGTTCAAACATCGGCAGCTTCTCCTCAGAAATCCTAAGAGTCTTACTCGGCAACACTTAGCAACAACATAAAAATCTGAATGCTCAACTCAAATCTCATCGTTGCTAGGTTTTCCTTTACAACCCAACTCCCTATAACATTTTCTTGGAGGTTACTAGGCACTTCTATGATGCCTACTGTAATTTAGTACTGTGCTTTCTTTAGATTATAAATTTATTTTATTGTGAATTGGGAGTTCATAAACTTCTTGAGGGCAAAGGAAAAAAAAGCATTGGAGCAACATCTAGCTTAATATAGCTAAATCAAAGCATTTTTTAAATTGAGGGATCCAGTGCTGTAGTTTGATGAGTATTGGAATTATATACCCCTGTGCTTACCCAGTCAGGAGAGAATATGTTCAGCATAGAATGTTACACAATGTAAGTGATCAATAAAATGCAAGTTTGTTCAGGCAGGACCAGGAGAATAAATCTAGAGAGGGATTGAATCATCCAAGGTCAAATGAAGTGAGAAGTAACTCCCGTTGAGAGTGGTAAGGTTATAAGGATGTGCTTTGTAAACCAGAGCAGGTTAGGCATTGTGCAGTTTTGTGGGCTCTGCAGACAAAATTCAGCAAACAGCAATCAGTGGTAGTTGCAGAGGCATTGGGATGGTGATATCAAAGTCAGCTCCAATGCTCTAGCAGGGAGAATTTTCCCTCTTAGAAAACCTAGAAAGTTAAGGGCTGTAGGTATGTAGTATTCTAGCCTGAAGTCTGAGGTGAGGAGATTTCTGGGAGTTTCTTTACAAGGTTTGCTCACTGACTGATCCCTGAAAGGGGGTTCTTGACTGACTTAGATATTTTCCTCTTGTTATTAGCAAAACATTCCATTCAATTCCCTAAATGGGAATTGCATTTAACTAAGAATATGTGATAAGGCTGATAATCACTGATCCCAGCAGACTTCTCTAACACTGCACCCTCTTTCTCCTTCAAAGGAAGCTATTCTGGTACCGCTTGTAGGATAAATACTGAACTGTTAACTCAAAGTTGTTGTTGTTGTTGTTAAGCACTGTCGAGTCAGTTCTGACTCATAGTAACTCTGGAAAGGGTTTCCGAGGAGTGACTGGTGCGTTTGAATCGCCAACCTTGTGACTCAAACTGACCTTAGATGGTTCAAACCCACCAGTCACTCCTCAGAAACCCTATACAGGGTTGCTATGAGTTGGAACCAACTTGACAGCACATAACAACAACAACAACAACATTCTTTGTCAGGTATCAAGGAGCCCAGATTGCCTCTTGGATTTCACATCCTGACTGTTCGTGTGGCTTCTTGAACTTAACATGGAGTCTTGGTGTAGTGTTGTGGGCTAATGCGGTGAACTGCAAAATCTTTTGAACCACAACATCTGTGGTTCAAGTTCACCAACTGCTCCTTGGAAACCCTATATAGGTCACTGTGGGTCAGAATCTGTTCAATGGCACTTAACAACAACAACAAGAATCAGTCTTTTGATCCCTTGCCCCTGACTAGCTTTCTCCTATTAAGTAAATTTTCATAGTTACTCATCCCAAAGTTCTAGAAGTCTTCTTAGATTGTTGTCCATTCTTTTACAGCCTTGGAAACCGTATACAGGGTTGCTATGAGTTGGAACCAACTCCATGGCACATAACCACCACCATACATACATCATGATTATGAAAGGTATTTATTTTATTATTCTTGCGAATCCATGTTGTCCATGTCATGCCCCAAACCACTAGTTCCTCTAAAATAAATACTTGAGATAAGTCCTTTTCCCTTCCTAGATATAGGTTCCATTAGTCAACTTGGATTTGAACTAGCAGTTAGGTGCTTTTGTTTCAGGTAGGTCAGTACAGCTTTATTTTCCATAACTGTTTCAGGAGATAAGTTTTTTGGGACACTGTGAAGTTTCCGCAATATCAGTGACCCCAGTCATCATTCTTGGACCATATCTTTTCCCTTCCTGCATCAACATCTGAATCTGAATAGTAGTTATTCCAAGTCTCCCCCTCCACCACATCTTGCCAGGGTTCATCTTCCCAGTCCTTTTGAGCAATGTCCTGGTGATGTTACAATTGATGGCAATGGTACAGTTCCTGGTGACTGATGGATAGAGGATGCCAACTTAACATCTTAACGCAGTTTAGGACAAAACCAACCTAAGATCAACAGAAGATGTAGCCAAGCTTCATCTTTCTCAAGTTATCTGGTCCTTTAATGTTACTCTTGCAGCCTGCAGAGGTGCATATTGTTGTTTTCTTACTTGTTGCAGGAACGTTTCAGGAGGACAAGAACTTTGTTTTGTTTGTGACTGTATCTTTAAGACTATTTGCTTTATACTCCTCTAGACTGTTGGTATTTCTTCCACTTGCTTGAGTTACCTGCTTTGTGTCCTGAGGAGGAAACATTTCTACTGGTCTCAGTTTCTTCACAGTTCCACAGAGAATAAAGCATATAGTCACCAATCCAAAACATATGGACCCAGTTTGGGCAGGAACCTATCTGGCCCTCTGGATCCACCTGGGCACACTGGGTCAACCCTGGTCTGAAGCACATGGAAGACAATCCCATCAGTATAAAGTTTCCAGGGTGAGAACAACCAACTCCAACAAGCACTGTGGGGAGACTGGAGAGTGTCTGCCCACGTTGCTCTGCCACTAACACCAGACGACCTGAACCTAAAGTTTTTAAGAATCCTACGAGCCCCACCATCCTTAGCTCCCTTTCTCTCCCTCATGGACTGTAATCAACGTTTCAAAACATTAAACAATCTGAGTACAGTATGTATTTGTTGTTGTTGTTGTTAGGTATTATCAAGTTGGTACTGACTCATAGCAACCCTATGAATAACAGAACGAAAAACTGCCCAGTCCTGGGACAACTTCACAATCGTTGCTACGTTTGAGCCCATTGATGCTGCCAATGTGCCAATCCATCTCGCTGAGGGTCTTCCTCCTTTTCTCTGACCGTCTATTTAATCCAACATGATATCCTTCTCCAGTGACTGGTCCATCCTGAAAATATGTCCTAAGTATGAAATATGCCTAGGGTCACTATGATTCGGTACCAACTTGACAGCACCTAACAACAACAACAACAACAACAACAACAACAACAATAGGATTTTGTAATGATTGATATGGAAATAGGTGTCAGAATTTCTCTTTGAAGTATTAAAAAAGTGACACGAGCTATATATATTATTAATTTGCTTTAACTGACACTTAAAAACTATATTCTGTTGTTTTCATTTCCAAAAACTAAGCTCTGTTCATTCTTAGCTACAACCTTTAAAAAAACTCTGAGAGGAATTCACAGGACAAAAACTTAAGTTTTCAATTTTCTTTCTTTCAACTTATTTGCTTGCAAATAAAATGAATTATTGCAGCTTTTTGGACAAAAGCAATTCATTCATACCCTGTTTGGACAAGGTAAGTGACATATATGTTTATCCCGAAACCAAAACTGATTTCACTTTCACTCTTTTTTACACAGTAAAATTTCTGAGAATCTAGAATGTGTTTCAAATAGATGAGAATTTGCATGTAGTTACATGATAAACAGGGTCACTTGGTCAACAAACAGATGTGTTAAATATTTTTTTTAATGATAAAATATACAGAAAGAATCTTATAAACATGGTCACAAGTATAAAAAGTAGACAAAACACTTGACAAGAGAAAGAAAACTTGAGCTATAACATATACAATATTCCCAGCTGCTACAATGTCCCCAGCCAGTATGAGATAGCAGGATTCCATTCCTGTGATGCTGTGACACTCAATACATACAAGAGAAAACAATGGTTTATGGGTAGTAAAGGCACAATATGAGAATTAGCACATCAAATCATCCCTGCCAGAAAGATAAAATAAATCAAATTGTATATACTATGAAGGTATTGGAGTCCTGATGTGGCACTGTAGGATAAGCACTGGACTGCTAACTGAAAGGTCAGTGTTTCAAATCTACCAGCTGCTTCTCAGTGATTCTATACAGAGTCTGTATGAGTTGGAACTTACTCGATGGTACTTAAAAAGAGCAGCAACTATGAAGTTATTATAAAGTATGTGTTGTTGTTGTTGTTGTTGTTGAGGCTGTCAAGATGGTTCCAACTCACAGTGACCTCGTATAAAGTGCCCAAGGAGCAGCTGGTGAGTGTGAACTGCCAACCTTGTGGTTCAAACAGACCTTGAGGTCCAGTGCATTATTCTGCAGCGCCACACTAGGGCTCCTATAAGGTATGAATGTAGGACTATACAGTATGTAGGATTCTAAAATTAAAAGACATTTCTTAGTCTGTGTTAATTAAATGGGCAAAGTAGTAAGTCAGAAACTAAGAAAAAATGGTGCATAAAAGAAAAATATTGTAATATAAAGCCACATCCATTTAGAAAAGAAAAATATTTTAACAAACATTAGGAAGATACAGTCAGATTCTGAGTATGATATTGGTTTGCAATCAGCTGTCCAATTCTATCAGCTGCTTTGAGGGAGAAAGCTGAGGCTTTCTGCTTCTGTAAAGATTTACAGCTTCAGAAACACTATACAGGGTCACTTGAGTCGGAACCAACTTTATGCTGTTTTACAACAGCAACACTAACCTAAAGGTTGGAGGTTTGAGTTCATCCAATGGTGCAAGGGAAGAAAGATCTGCCAATTAGCTTCCATAAAATTATAGCCAGGCAAACCCTAGCAGTACTATTCTGTGACACATAGTGTTGTCACGAATCAGAGACAGCTGAGTGACAAGAGGTTACTTGTTGTTATTTGTTTGTGATCTCTTAATGGAGATGTTATGGTGAAAGAATACAACCTTGTCGCACACCTTTCTTAATTTTAAACCATTCAGTGTTCCCATCTTCTGTTCGAAAAAGTGCCTCTTGATCCAGGTATAGATTCATCATGAGCAAAATGAAGTGTTCCAGAATACTCATACTTCGAAATGTTGCCCATAGCTTGTCATGATCCACACAATCAAAAGCCATTGCATAGTCAATAAGGCACAGCTAAACACCTTTCTGATATTCTGTGCTTTCAGCCAAGATCCATCAGACATCAGCAATGATATCCCTTGATCCACAGCCTCTTCTGAATCC
>NW_006408520.1:6000578-6002164 GCF_000296735.1 Chrysochloris asiatica
TTCGTCTCTCATACTTCGGACATATTGTTAGGAGGGACCAGTCACTGGAGAACGATATCATGTTTGGTAAGATGGAGGATCTGAGAAAAAGAGGAAGACTCCCAACAAGATGGATTGACCAAGTGGCAGCATTGATGAACTCAAGTGTGGCAACAGTAGTGAGGTTGGCCCAGGATTTGGCAGTGTTTCATTCTGCTGTGCATAAGGACGCTATGAGTCTTTATGGACTCGATGGCACCTAACAACAACAACAACAATGGAGATGGTAATATTGGTGCTCAGTGTGTCAAAGTCCAAGAGGAGATGCAACCAAAGAGGAGAATATTTTGCTTCATCCACTTGAGAAATATATAATGAGTGCATCTTGTGTCTACATCATGGTACAAATAAAAGGAAACAATGGTATATGGCTAGAGAAGGCACATAATGAGAATTAACACATCACATTACCCCTGTCAGAAAACTGTAACACAAATTTTTTTATAAAAAGTTAACAGATGTGGTGTGGAACCTATCAGAGGCATTGGATTTTTACATGTACAATTCAATGGTGTTGAAGTTGGATCCACTAATATTTAGAAAATATTTTTAGTTTTAATACATTTTTGAGATGAAAGAAAAATGGAAATTGTTAATTTGAAACAATTACTGAACCAATCTGAGCTATAATTAATTTTTGGAGAAAAGTGTAGCCTTTCATGCTTAAAGAATGTTGTTGTTGTTAAGTGCCGTCAAGTGAGTTCTGACTCATCGTTACCCTGAATTAGAACAGCTGGTGGGTTTGAACTGCTGACCTTGTTGTTCAAGTCCAGTGCTGATCCACAGTGCTACACCAGAAGTGAATATGTGTGAGCAAGCATATGTAAGTATATGTTGAAGAGAGTAACCTCCAGTTTAACAGGGTATTTGTGAAATTCATCAGATCACATCTCAGCCTCTTTCTTCAGTACATCATAACAGCTATTGTTCAGCTTTTATTTTTCTATATTATCTGGCCACATATTTTTTAAAATGCCTTCCTTATACTTAAATATGGCTTTGTTGGTGAACTTCACAAATCACTTGCTTTAGTTTATAATCTCATTGGTGGTGGTTGTTAAGAGTAATCGAGTCAGTTCTGACTCAAAATGACCCAGTATAGGGTTTCCCAGGAAGGACTAGTGAGTTTGAACCACTGACCTTATCTTACAGTGCCATACCAGGATTTTGGTGACTAGATCAAACTTTGGTTACTAAATCCAAATTTCAGCCAGAGGCACAATAAATATGTATACTAAAAAGCTGAGCATCACTTGTGCTGGTTTTCACATTGATATTTACAATGCATGTGAAAACCAGCAGAAGCCAAAAAGTTTGGCTACAGAATCATAGAAACCATTATTAAACAAAAGATTCAAAATGTGAAGCCATTATTTCAGTAAATAATTTCCATTTTTGTGGTTGTTGTTAAATGCCAACAAGTCAGTTCTAACTCATAATGACCCTGTATAGTCTGGTAGCGTAGTGGTTACGAATCAGGCTGCGAACCTTAAGGCCAGCAGTTCGAAACTACCAGCCGTTCCGCGGGAGAAAGATGAGGCTTTCTG
>NW_006408520.1:6002824-6004473 GCF_000296735.1 Chrysochloris asiatica
TGATCCAACCTTGCTTGCTGAAAGCTAAGAATACTTAAAATACTTACTGATGAAGATCAAAGACCACAGCCTTCAGTATGGGTTGCACCTTAATGCAAAGAAAAAACAATCCTCATAACTGGACCAATAAACAACAGCATGGACCCACAATCAACAGTCATGGAAGAAGCAGTCAAGAAACCAAATGATGTGATTAAACATATCAGTTTGAGGATTCAGGTATGACTGACCCAAGCCATGGCATTTACAATAGCCTCATATGCATATGAACATTGGAAGACCTTAGAAGAATTGATGCATTTGAGTTATGATATTGGGGAAGAATATTATAAGTACCATCATGGACTACCAGAAGAACAAACAAATCTGTGTTAAGAAGAAGTACAACAGAATGCTTCTTAGAAGCCAGGATGTCAAGATATTGTCTCTCATGCTTAGGACATATTATAAGGAGGGACCTGTCCCTGGAGAAGGACATCATGCTTGGTAAAATGGAAGGCCATCAAAGCAAAAAAAAGAGAGAGAGAGAGTGAGAGAGAGTGAGAAGATCCTTAATGAGATGGAGTGGCATAGTGGCAGCAGCAATGGGCTCAGGAGTAACATTAATTGTAAGGATGATGCAGGATCAGGCAGTGTTTTCTTCTGTTGTACATAGGATCATTATGAGTTGGAGCTGACTCGATGGCCTAACAATAATAACTTTTCCCCAGAAGAAGTTTGCACACTCTGATTCACACGATATCAAAATGCTGTTTTGACATTCTTGAGGGACTTAAAGGGTGTTGCTTTGAAATGGCCTTCGAGTTTGGGACACAAAAAGAAGTTCCAAAGAGGCAAGACCAAGGTTGTAGAGTGGATGGGATAAGATTTCCCAAGAAAATATTTGTTGGACAGCCCTTACTGCTCTAGAAGAATGACCAGATGATTTATTATGGTGGGAAGAAAATGTTTCAGTGCAACTTTCTTGGCCTTTTTCTCACCAATACAGTTTTCAATTTTCTTAAAACTTCTTCATAATTTACTCCTGTGGAGTGCCAAAAAGAGTCACCATAACCTTAAGAGTCAACATCTTCGCCTTGAATTTAACTGACTCAACTGATCTCCTCAGAATCCACTGTTTTTATTGGACCTTGTTTTTTGAAGGTACCCTATGATCATCAGTTTTACGTTCAACAAATTCTACACTTTGTTTCATTTCAATGATTACAGTCACCTCCTTGCAACAATAGTTAACATTTTTCCTCCCTGTGGTTCTCCATTTACATCTTATATTTGACAAATGATAAAGCAAAAATAATTGATGCACATATACAAAACAAAAGTATATATTCATTTAAATGTCCAAAGGCATATTACATTGTTCATGCCAACCTTCTTTCCACAGGCACACAGCCTTACTCAGTCCATGAGCCTAGAGCCCACAGCTGCTCTGTGTCTCCATGCCACTGCCTCTGCCACCATCTCTGCTGCCATCACTTTTATAGGTAGGGATCTCACACTCCACTCAGGCTCTTCCGTCTGGATGGTACTGGGATCATCTGTTTCTGAAATGAAAGCTTAACTACTACCCCTTTTTAGTTCCACATCTTCTACAATTACAATTTTGACATTCACAATTAACCATTTTACCAATGACTCACAACTGAAAT
>NW_006408520.1:6007603-6025934 GCF_000296735.1 Chrysochloris asiatica
GGACTAGAAAGCAATAGATTTCTTGCTTCTGCCACAAATTCCTCCAGCTGTGACCCTTCCAACCTTCTAAATATTCCTTTATATGTGGTTCAGAGTTCTGGGACCATCCCCTGAAACTGCTTGGCCGGGTATTCTGTGTTGTTGTTGGCGGAGCTCTCTGCTATATGTCCACCCGATCTACCATCTTGTTTGTTTCCCCCCTAAGGAAACTTTTGAGGTTTATCTTGATTGTAGAGATATACGTTATCTTGGTATGTTCTCTTGAATGCTTTAAATCAAATCAATCCCAACGATTCCAGCTCACAGAGACCATATAGGACAGAGTAGAACTGTCCCATAGGGTTTCCAAGGCTGTAAATCTTTGCAGAGGTGTTGTTGTTGTTGTTAAGTGCCATCAAGTCAGTTCCAACCTATAGCAACCCTGTATAGGGTTTCCAAGGAACAACTGGTGAGCTTGAACCTCCAACCTCAAACCTCAACCACCGAAGTCAAACGGCTTTGCAGTCTGACTCATTAACCCACAGCACCACACCAGCTACCATAATTTCTCTAACAAGCAGCTTGTGGATTCTCAGTCATTGGTGGGTTATAGTTGCTGACCTTTTGTTAGCAGACAAGCACTTGGATCACTGTGCGGTGCTGTCAAGGCTCTTTTTGCATACATATGCATACCTTTAAACTTAGCAAAGCTGTACAATGACAATATCTGCAGTTTATATGTGTCAATTATACTTTCATAAAGTTAAAAAAAGCAAAATATTAAATGATGTAGAAAGCATCAAAAGACGAAGGAAGGTATACACAGAGTCATTGTACTAAAAAAAAAGTTCAATAATTTCACAAGGTAGCATATGATCAAGAACCAATGATAATGAAGGAAGAAGTCCAAATTGTACTGAAAGCATGGGTGAAAAGAAGCTCTCCAGAAAATGATGGACTACAAATTGAAATCTTTCAACAAACTTATGCAACACTGGAGGTGCCCACTCATTTATGCCAAGAAATTTGGGAGACAGACTTCCTTGCCATCCAACTGGAAGAGATCAATATTTGAGCCCATTCCAAGGAGATGTAACCTAACAGAACACAGAATTCATAAAACAATATCATTAATATAGCATGCAAGAAAATTTTTGCTGCAGATGATTAAAAAATGACTGCAACAATACATTGACAGTGAACAATCAGAGTCAAGCAGAATTCAGAAGGGGATAGGGAACAAGGGGTATCATTGCTAATGTCAGCTGGATCTTGGCTAAAAGAAGAGAGTATCAGAAACATGTTTACTTGTGTTTTATTGACTATGCAAAGGCTTTTGACTGTGTGGATTATGACAATCTATGGATAACATTGCAAAGAGCAGGTATTCCAGAACACTTAATTGTGTTCATCATGAATGTATACATACTTAGACCAAGAGGCAGTTGTTCAAAAAGAACAATGGGTACTGAATGACTTAAAATAAGGAAAAGTTTGAGCCAGGGTTGTATTCTTTCACCATACTTATTCAGCCTGAATGCTGAGCAAATATTCTGAGAAACTGGATTATATGAAGAATAACATGGCATCAGGATTAGAGGGAGACTCATTAACAACCTGCTATGTGTGAATGATACAAGCTTGCTTGCTGAAAACGAAGAAGACTTAAAATATTTAGTGATCAAAATCAAAGACCATAACCTCCAGAATGGGTTGTACCTCAATGTAAAAAATAACAAACATCCTCACATCTGGATCAATAAATAACATATAGAGAAATGGAGAAAAGACTGAAGTTGTCGGAGCCTTCATTTTGCTAGAATCCACCATCAACACTCGTGGAAGCAACAGTCAAGAAATCAGATGACGGGCAAATCTTTGCATTGGGCAAATCTGCTGCACAAGATTTTTTTAAAGTGTTCAAGAGCAAAGGTATTAGTTTGAGGACTAAGGTGTGCCTGACCCAAGTCATGATATTTTCAATAGCCCCATATGCATGTGAACATTGGACAATGAATAAGAAATACCATATAATTGATGCATTTGACTTATGGTATTGGTTAAGTACTACGGACTTCCAGAAGAACAAACAAATCTGTCTAGGATGAAGCACAGTCAGAATGCTCCTTAGAAGACAAGATGGCGAGACTTTGTCCCGCAACTTAGGACATATTATTAGGAGAAACCAATTTCTAGACAAGGGAATCATACTTGATAAAGTGGTGGTGGTGGTGGTGTGTACAGAGTTTCAGAGGCTGTAAATCTTTATAGGAGCAGAAAGCCTCATCTTTCTCCGCGGGACACCTGATAGTTTCGAACTGTTGACCTTGAGGTTCACAGCCAGATTTGAAACCACTATGCTACCAGAGCTTCTTTGATAAAGTGGAGGGTTAGTGAAAAAGAGGAAGCTCCCCAATGAGATTAACTGACACAGTGAAAGTTGCAATGGGCTGAAGAGTAACAACAGCTATGAGAATGGCACAAGACTGGGCATTGTTTCTTTCAGTTGTGCATAGGGTTGTTATGAGTAGGTACAGACTGGATGGCATCTAACAACAACAACAAAGTTAAACAAAAAAATCCAATCTTGACTGTCACGTTATTCCTGTCCAAATGACCAGAGATAATGTAACAACTCTATGTTATACAAATCTGGGGATTAAGACAAAAAATAAAAAATATGAAAAAAGAGCCACAGACATAAGATTGGCAGTAAATCATACCCTTCTTTTGATACTGGATGTGGAGCTTTTGCCTCCATTACCATAAGCTTTTCCAGCAACACTGTACAGTTTGTTCTCATCCCCACAGAACAGATAACTTTCCAAGTCTGTTTATAATAGTCTTTCCTTAGGTATCTCAAGAAGTTATTATATCTTATAGCAATATAGCTTCATGGAACAGATTCAGCAGATTTTATCGATAAAGGAAAGGCAAATGGAAAACAATGATTCAGAGACACTTAAGACATTTTGGTACCTTTATTTTACCATTAATATTTAAAAGAAGGGAAACAATTTTTGAATGCTACCGGTTGGTGTTCAAAGAACTTGTGTAGTCCATTGCATCTGTACTGAAATCAACGTTATCTTTTAAAACTACAAATCTTTTGTAATTCTCCTGCTTAAGATTTTATGACTTCCCATTAGTCATACTGCCTTTTAGAACAGTCCCTAACATAATTTACATGGTACTCCGTGCTTTGAACCTTGCCTACCTTTTCAGTCTTAGCTCATCTCTCTCTGTTTCGTACTCAATCTCCAGCCAGTCTAAAAACTCTTTAGAACTTTAATTCATTAAGACATTTTATGTTGTAATGCAGCTTGGGTTCTCCAGGAAGCACACTCGGAGGCAGAGTTTAGTGTACAGGATGTTTATTAGGGAGTGTTCCTGAGATCAACACCCAGGGAAGGGAAGGGAGGGGGCGGAAGCAGGATTGGACAGAGGGAGAGGTCAAGCTGTGATGCAAGTCTGATAGCCTTAGCCAACCCCAAGAGATGCTCTGGGGCTCAAGTGGCCCACCAGAATTGATCTGCATGTGGGAGAAGGAGATATGACCTTGGGCGAGGCTCCTCTCTGCAGCTGAGGCAATGCTCTAAGTGTATTAGTGAAATTCAATACTGTCAGCTCCTGGAGCAGCAAATCCTTCCTTTTACAGGGAGATCTGGGTGTGGCATCTGAACATCCACTTCACCTTGGTATTTAACTTGTATGAAGTTTTCTTCTCCAGTTCACCTATCTAATTTCTGCTTATTCTTTAGATCACAGATTAATTTCACTTCTTCAAGGACAGTTTCCCAAATTCTCAGATGAGTTTGGGTTTCCCTTGCCACCACTGTGAATTACAAACTTGCCACCACAGTTAACTATCCTTACCAAAACCCTTACCACACTTAATTGTGATCCTGTTTTCTCTCTTAACCTGAAAGCACCATGAGGATGTGGATAACATCTGTATTATTTGCTTCCCGTATCCTCAATGACTACCACAGTGCTGGCACATAAGTAATCAATACATATTTGCTGACTAAATGGATAAATCTGAAACTTAAAGAGCATTGCAAAGATGTTTGATGATCTGCTTCAGTATGCACTAAGACTATTGATAGTAATGTCCAGGCAACAACTTCAGGCTGTATGGTCAGACTTCTCAGTCAGTCAGTCCCAGTTCAATAACATCCTAGTTGTGTGACCCTAGACGAGTTAATAGTATACTTATAGTAGAAATAATAATATCTTCCCCATAAGGCTGTTGGTATAGTTAAAGGGAAAACAGCTGTACAAAGGTTTTATAATAGTGCCTGGGGTTTACTTGTTGTTGTTATGTGCCATGGAGTCGGTTCCGACCCATAGCGACCCTGTACAGGGTTTCCAAGGCTGTAAATCTTTACGGGAGCAGAAAGCCTCATCTTTCTCCAGTGGAACAGCTGGTAGTTTCGAACTACTGACCTCGCGGTTCACAGGCCGATTCGTAACCACTACACTACCAGAGCTCCTTGGGGTTTACTTAAACATCAATAAATGTTTGTTACAATTGCTGCTATTGTTTAGTCCTGGTGTGGTGCTGTGGGTTAGTGCACTGGACCGCAAAGTCAGTTTGAACTGCAAGATTGACCGTTCAAGCTCATGAGCTGCTTCTTGGGAACCTATGCAGGGTTGTTATGGGCTGGAAATTACTCAACAGCACTTAACAACAATAAAATCAGTTCTTAATCTATCTTGAAAAAGACATTAGGGAAAGACTTTTTAAATATTTGCTATTGAAATGCATTGAGATTGTAAGTACAGAAAAAAATTAGACCTTTGTTAGATTTCCCAGTATTTACTTTACAGCATAGTATATATTTTTTAATTTATTATATATTCTGTATGGTACCAGCGATCATGCAGATGACATAGAACCAAGCAATGTTTCATTCAGTTATACATAAGACTGCGTGCATCTGAGCTGGTTCAATGTCAGCTAACAACAGCAACAGGAGGTATAGAGGACACCATTATCTTTTCAATACCCAGGGTTTTCTAAAGATTTTAGCAAATCCTACTCCTGTGGCTCCTCAGAAAAAGCACTGGGCTGCTAACCACAAGGTTGGGCGTTCCAATACACCAGCTACTCCATGAGAAAAGGATGAGAATTTCTGCTCCCACAAAGATATATAGTCTCAAAAATCCTATACAGGGTCACTATGAGTTAGAATGGATTTAACGTCACTTAAGAACAACTCCTATCTTTTCCTTTCAACTGAAGAATTTATAACTCAGTTATATTGACCTACTGTGGCATTGCAGGATAATGCGCTGAACTGCTAGGTCAGTTTTAGCCACAAGATAGGAGGTTCAAACCCACCAGTCGCTCCTCAGAAACCCTATATAGGGTCACTATGAGTCGTTCTGGCACTTAACAACAACAACAACTTACAGTTTAGAAATAGGTTCTGTGGGATGTACGAGTGTGTGAGAAACAAATATGCTTTTGCTCTTGTCTGAAATGCCTGAGAAGTCTCTAATTCAGTATGAACTGCCCAGTTTGCTCTACAATCACGTTCTGAGCACTGCGTTGCCTTATTCCCCAAAATTTCTTCCAAGGAGCTCTGGCAGCATAGTGGTCACGAGTGGGGCTGCTGACCTCGGGGTCAGCATGAAACTATCAGCTGTTCTGCTCATGTAAAGATTTACAGCCTTGGAAACCCTATGCAAGGTCACTAAGGGTCGGAAGCAACTCGATGGCAAACTACCACCACTACCTTACTTCTTCCATGCTATTCCTGATTTTACCAGTCCTGGTGTAGCGCTGTGGGTTAATGCACCAGACTGCAAAGTCATTTGAACTGCAAGGTTGGTGGTTCAAGCTCACCAGCTGCTCCGAGGAAACCCTATACAGGATCGCTATGGGTCGGCACCAACTAGAGGGCACTTCACAACAACAACAACAATTATACTCTTGGGCTGCTGTTCTCATACCCTTGTAGACTGTGAACTTCTTGAAAGTAGGTATTTATTATTATTATTATTTTAATCTGGCACATTCAGATAATCAATAAGCATTTGCTGAATTGACTGGAATTAGAAAATCACCAAACCATTTCAAAAAGATGCAAATGGTGAAGAGGTTTAGTTAATCTGCAATGTGCTAAAAAAAACAACAGAGTACAGAGTTCAATAAACTGCAAGTTAAATAGCTACTCATATTTACCCTTTTCTATTTAAATGAAGTATAACACTCATATAGAAATGTCTCACAATATTAGTATACTGTTCAGTAAACTATCACAAAATGAACACTTGACCACAAATGAAGTCAAGGAATAGAACATTCAAGCATTCATCTTTACAGAGTATTTTCCTCTATACCACAAACCATATCTGAGTCATTAGAGGTTGTGCTTTTCCTCCAAGAAAGAATTATTATTATACCCTGCTTTCCTTATCAGATACAATGGCCATTAACTGCCAGTCACTAGCATCCTTTCCCTGACAGGTAGTTTAAAATTCTATCATCTTCATAAAGAAATACACACACTTAACACCTCACTTCTAGTCTTTTCTATGCATTTATTACTCTTCTTTCTGTGGGAGCTCCCATTACTTTCTTTGTCTCTTTTTACTGAGTGTTCTTTTTCCTCACATTCTTCCTAATTGAAATACACCATAAGGTTAACATGAACCATCTGACTTTTCTTCTTGTTCGTCTTTTTTTTTTTCAATTGTAAATTGGGTGTGACTTTTCATCTTCTAGTTCCTGCCAGTATTATGAGCTTTTAATAAGGCACTAAGATGAGTTGATGTTTTGATGGGTGCTTAATACTTAAATGTGAATTCTTCATATAATTCAGACGGCAAAGATGAAAGGAACATAAGATATTATGATGGGTCAATGATATAGTAGAAAAGATGTCACATTTAGCACAAGTGATTTATTTTTCTGAGTGTCAGGCAAAAGAACACGAAAAGTTGAAACCATTGGCAACCTCAAAAGAGTAATAGTAAGAATTGTACTCAGAATCCACATATTACAGTGATGTAGATTAACACTAGTATAGAAAGTCTGTAAAAGTACAATTAACTGAAAATGCTATTTCTTACTAAGTCTAGGAGGAAGGAAATTAATAAAAGAACTGATTGCTTCTCTGGAAAATCTCATTTCTTTATATGTCACTAACGTTAACGCTCCCTTTTTTATTATTCTTAACAGTTCTTTTCATTTCTTGTCAATCTTATGTCATCTAAAGAAATGCTATTCGCTGAGATTTGTGATTACAAGATATTGTACGCAAGGAAAAATGTGCTTCTCTTAGATGCCTCTCATTAATTTCTGAAATTGGAAAAAAAGAATTAGAATTGGTATATATGCTTGAGATATTATATATAAGGGATAAAATACTGATCTGGGAAATTCAGTGCTGAAAATGTATGATGACAACAATTAATAAAGCATTTTCTGAGATCTGACATTGCTCAATAATTTAACAATAAATCAACCCAGTATCTAGAGTAAATTATTCCTCCCGTTTAGAAAAGAATCTCTCCATAATGATTGTATTGTATCTATTCATAAAATTATACATCTCCCTGGTAGATTCTGAGATTCTTAAGGAATAATTTAATCATGCTTAATTTCTCCTGCGTACCTAGCACGATGCCTAATACATAAAATGCAGTTGTTGCCTTGTAGATTCAGACTCATGGCAACCTCATATGAGTCAAAGTAGAATTGTGCTCTTTACGGTTTTCAATGATCGATTTTTTAGAAGTAGGTTACCAAATTTCTCTTCCAAGTCAACTTTGGGTGAACTCAAACTATCAACCTTTTGGTTAGCAGCTAAGCTCATTAATTGTTGTTGTTGTTAGGTGCCATCAAGTGGGTACCAACTCATAACGACCCTATGGACAACAAAACGAAACACTGCTCAGTCCTGGGCCAACCTCATTGTTGCCACGCTTGAGCCCATTTATGCTGCCATTTTGCCAATCCATCTCACTGGGTTCTTCCTCTTTTTCTCTGACCCTCCACCTTACCAAACATGATATCCTTCTCCACGACTGGTCCTTTCTGACAATATGTCCGAAGTATTAGAGACAAAGTTTGGCCATCCTGGCCTCCAAGGAGCACTCTGGCTGCACTTCTTCAAAAACAGATCTGTCGGTTCTTTTGACAGCCCATGGCACTTTCAATATTTTCCTCCAACACCATAAGTCAAAAACATCAAATCTTCTACAGTCTTCCTTATTCACTGTCTAGCTTTCGCATGCATATGAGGTTATTGAAAATACCATGGCTTGGATCAGGCTCACCTTAGTCCTCAAGCTGACATCCTTGCTCTTCAACACTTTAAAAAGGTCTTGTGCAGAAGATTTGCCAATACAATACATCATTTAATTTCTTGACTGCTGCTTCCATGAACTTCCATGAGTGTTGATAGCTGATCTAAGAAGAATGAAGTCCTTGACAACTTCAATCTTTTCTCTGTTGATAAGAATATTGTTTATTGGTCCAATGGTGACGACTTTTGTTTTCTTTACATTGTGATGTAATTCATACTGAAGGCTGTGCTCTTTGATCTTCATCAGTAAGTATTTTAAGTCCTCTTCACTTTCAGCAAGCACTACCCAGGAACTCCATCTAATGCATACCAAAACCTAAGCCAACAGCTATCAAGTCAATTCCAAATCATAGTGACCCAATTGGAAAGAATAGAACAGCTCCAAAGAGTTTCCAAGGGTGGTGTGACTATGTAGGATATGCATTGGACTGCTATGCAAAGGTTGGCTGTTCAACCCCATCCGCTGCTCCTCAGAAAGCCTATACAGTGTCTCTATGAGTCAGAATAACTTAACAGCACTTAACTACAACAGCAACAACAAATCTTTACAGAAGCAGATTGCTTCATCTTTCTCCCAAGGAGCAGTTGGTGGGTTCAGACTGCTGAACTTGAGGTTAGCAGCCCAACATTTAACCCACTACATCAATGGCTCTTGCCTAATGAGTGTTGTTGTTGTTGTTAAGTGCTGTCGAATCGATTTCAACTCATAACAACCTTATGCACAACAGAACAAAACATTGACAATACCTGAGCCATCTTCACAATCATTGTTAAGTTTGAGCCCACTGTGCCAGACCAGTTCATTGACAGTTTTCCTCTTTTTAGCTGACCTTCCACTTTATCTAGCATGATAACATTCTCCAGGGTCTGGTCCCTCCTGACAATCTATCTGAAGTATGAAAGACGAAGTCTCGCCATCCTGGCTTCCAAGGAGCTTTTTAGTTGTACTTTTTCTAACACAGATTTGTTGGTTCTTCTAGCAGTCCATGGTACTTTTAATAATCTTCTCCAACATTGATTATACATTGAGTATAACTCAAATGTATCAATTCTTCTTCAGTCTTCCTTATTCATTGTTCAATTTTCACATGCTTATGAGGCTATTGAAGTAGAATACCATGGCTTGAGTCAGGTGCACTTTAGTCCTTAAACTGATATCTTTGGTCTTTAACACTATAAAGAGGTCTTGTACAGTCTATATGTCAAATGCAATACATTGTTTGATTTCTTTATTGCTGTATCCGTGAGAGTTGATGGAGGATCCAAGCAGAATGAAATATTTTATTTTAATGTTATTTATTAGTCCAGATGTGAGAGTTTTGTTTTGTTTTTTTACCTTGAGGTACAACCCAAACTGAAGGCTGTGGTCTTTGAGCATCACAGGAAGTACTTTAAGTTCTCTTTACTTTCAGCAGGTGGGCTGTATTATCTGTATATCACAGGTTGTTAATGAGACTTCCTCCAATCTTGATGCTATGTTCTTCTTCATATAAACCAACTTCACAGATCATTTGCTCAACAAACATGTTCTTGTTGCTGTTATGTGCCACTGAGTCAGATCCAACTTATAACGACCTGGTATAGTGTTTTCTAGGAGCAGCTGGTGAGTTTGAACGTCGCTCTTGTGGTCCCATGCTTTATCTCACAGTGCCAGAACCTAAAAACCTGATTGTTATTCTTAGATTCTCTCTCGAAACTAGCTACTTCAAACAGCCACAACATTCTATAAATTTTACCTCAGAATAGAAATATCTTTCCAATCCCAGTGTCCTTTACCATTCCCAATGCTATATAGCACAGTGCATGTTTTCAGGTCTTCTGCATTCACCTCTTCATTGGTCCCTATGAATCTGTTATCTATCAATTTCCGTCTCTTTTCCACATTGTCCTCAGAGATATCTACTAAATAATAATGGAGAAGAAACTTTTTGAATGTCACCTATATACCAGGTACGGTGTCAAGCATCTAAAATGTATTATGTAATTTAATACATGCAATGCCCATATGTAGCAGGATTGTATTATTATGGTATAACAACAAGAGAAAATTCAGGAGTCCTGGTGTGGCACTATGGCCTAATGTGTCAGACTGCAAAGTCGTCTGAAGTGCAATGTCAGTGGTTCAAGTTCACCAGCTGCTCCTTGGAAACCCTATACAGGGTCACTATGGGTCAGAATTGACTTGGCAGCACTTAACAACAACAACACAGGGGGAAATGCTAGGAAACATGGTTGCTAAGTATTGGAGCTGCCATTTAAACTTAATTATATCTGACATTAGTTGTCTTCCAGATCATGTTACTGTCTTGCTCATCATGTTATGTTCTTGTTGAAAAATAATCACTGCTGAAAAAAAAAATTTTGCTACTGATTCCCATCTATTTATAGAATAGAATACAAGTGCTTTGACTTGATGTGTGAAGAAAAAGAAATCCTTCCCAATATAATTTCATTCACTTTTCGAGTCTAATTTACATCTACTCCTAATCATATATTATATGCTTTAGAAGATCTGGACTTTTTAAAAACTCTAACTTCCTGGCCATTTCATGGCTCTGTGAATTTGCATGTGCCCTCTGAACTGCAAGGTCGGCGGTTCAAGCTCACCTGCTGCTCCTCGAAAACCTTATACAGGGTCGCTATGGATCGGAACCGACTCAATAGCACTTCACAACAACAACAGTTCAAATATAACAAGTCTGAGGATGGCGCAGGACCAGGCAGTGTTTCTTTCTTTTGTGCATAGGGTCACTATGAGTCAGAACAAACTCCATGGAACCTAACAATGACAACAGTACATATCTAGAATCATCTCTCTCTTCTTTGTCTAGTGCACTCTTACTCAATCTTCGATTCTGAAGTAATATAAATCAATTGCTCAGAGACAGTTCTCTTGACTTTTCCAGGCAGCTAGTTGCTCCATCCTATTAGTCGCATGAATATAATAACACATTCTACACCACATCATCACATACTTACTTATATTTCTGCCTCTCCCATTAGAGAAAGATTTTATTTGTGTTTCTGATTGTCTCACTGCAAGATCTTTAATGATACAGACTGTGTGTTTATTTAAATTTCTACCTCTTAACACACACTTCAAATTTTTCACTGAGTAAAACATAGAAAGATTAAATGTGGTACTGGAAAAATGACATGTTCCTGTGTTTTCATTTTTCTTGTTCATTTTTAACCTCCAGAAAGAAGTTTTGAAGCACGTTTACACAATTTTCAAAATATTGTCACTTTAACAGGCATTAAGAAGCTACAATTAAAAAAGAATAAAAACTACGGAATCTAAATAAACAAAGCAGCAGCAACAATTAACATTTATTGCTCAATTACTATGTTCGAAGAACTCTTCTAATTGTTTTACATGAACAAATTCATCTTATCCTCATAGCAACCTTCTGAGGTAGTTGTTGTTGTTATTATTATTATTAGCCCCATCTTGAAAATGAGGGAACAGGTATAGAAAATGCCCCCATTAGTACACAGAGACAGTAAGTGGTCTGGTTCCCATGTCAGGTCTCACTATGTTAAAAAAAAAAAAAAAAAGACTCGGAAAACTAGCTACAGACAAGGATTGTTTCAAGAAGATTAAATTTCCCAAAATCTGTTCTAATTCTTTTAAGAAATGTTCAAATCACAAAAGCATATACAAATAATCAGTAATGGTCTTCATTGCTAAAGTTAGACAAGAGAGGTCTAAAATATTTCTATAGCATATGGATTTTTTTAAAAAGCAAGTAAGACATAATAAGAATCTCATTGAAAAAACATAACATAAACACAAATTTATCAAATGAGCCTCTTCATACTACATATCTAACACAATGCTTGGGATACAATAGAACTGTAAGATACAATTCCTATTCCAAAGTATAGTACTGTTATTGCAAAATATGTAATGCTCACGCAGCAAACAATTAGAGTATACATATTAAGTTAGTTGTTAAGTGCTGTCAAGTCGGTTCCAACTCATAGTAATCTCATATAGGGTTTCCAAGGATCAGCTGGTGGATTTGAACTGTTGATCTTGTGATTTGCAGACATGTGCTGATCCATAGTGCCACACTAGAAGTCCAGAGTACACATATAGAACATAATATTTGTGCTTTATTGATTATGCAAAGGCTTTTGACTGAGTGGATCATCACAAGCTATGGATAACATTGTGAAGTATAGACATTCCAGAACACTTAATTGTGCTCATGAGGAACCTGTACATAGACCAAGAGGTAGTCATTTGAACAGGACAAGAGGATACTGGGTGATTGAAAATCAGGAAAGGTGTGTTCCAGGACTTTCACCATACTTATTAAATCTGTATGTTCAACAAAAAAATCTGAAAAACTGGATTATATGATGAAGAAAGTAGCATCAGGATTGGAGGAAGACTCATTAACAACCTGTGATATGCAGATGAAACAGCCTTGCTCGTTGTTAAATAAAGAGGACTTAAAATATTGATGAAAATCAAAGACTACAGCTTTCAGTATGGATTGCACCTCAATATAAAGAAAACAAGAATCCTCACATCCGGACCACTGAATAACATAATGATAAATGAAGTCCTTGTATGGTACTGTAGGATAATGTACTGGACTACAAGGTCAATTTGAACCACAAGGTCAGCAGTTCAGATCCATCAGCAGCAACTCAGAACCCTCTACAGGGCCACTATGAGTCAGATCAACTGGATGGCACTTAACAACAACAACATATGGAGAAAAGATTGAAGTTGCCAAAGACTCATTTTGCTTAGATGAACAATCAACAGTCATGGAAACAGCATTCAAGAAATCAAGTGACATATTGCATTAGGCACATCTGCTGCACAAGACTTCATTAATGCATTCAAGAGCAAAGACATCAGTTTGAGAACTAAGGTGTGCCTGACCCAAGTCATGGTATTTTCAATCACCCATCTGCATGTGAAAGTTGGACAATGAATAAGAAAGACTGTGGAAGAATCTATGCATTTGAATTATGGTGTTGGGAAAGAATACGGAAAGTACCACCATGGTCTGCAAAGATGAACAAATGAATTTGTGTAGGAAGAAGTATAACCATAATGCTCCTTAGAAGCCAGATGGCAAGACTACATCTCTTATACTTAGGATATGTTACCAGCAGGTCCCAGTCCCTGGAGAAGGAAATCATGATTGATAAAGTGAAGGGTCAGCAAAAAAGAGGAAGGATTGGCACAATGGGAGGGATTGGCACAGTGGCAGCAGCAATGGACCAGTGTTGTCTGTTGTTGCATAAGGTCACAATGAGTTGGAAATGACTTGATGGCACCTATCAACAACAACAACAATAAAATATTTTGGGATACTGACAAGTGCAGTTATAAAATAGCAAGCCTATGTTAAATTGGAGCACGATCACTCTGTAGCATAAACACTGAAATGTAAACCACAAAGTCAGGAGTTCAAGCCCACCAGCTGCTCCACAGAAGAAATATGAGGATTTCTGCTCCTGCAAAGATTTACATCCTCATAAACAGTGTATAAAGTCACTATGAGTCAGAATTGACTTAATGGCACTTAACAACAATAACAAAATATATTAATTAGTGAAGTTGTTTCATCTAAAAAATAATGTCTTAAATACTTCCGGAATCATCTTCCCACAAAAGAAATTTTATAGAATAAAATTGTTAGTACTATAACATACCATAAAATTAAGCTTAAGAGATTTTTAAAAAATACAGTTTAAATACAGTTCTAAGTTGAGTTTGGGTTTAAAACAGAACAAAACAAAACAAAAACCAAAAAGCTTTGTTTCATGGTATGACTAAATTGGAACAACATTAGGAAAACTGCCTCAGGAAGTCAGCACACAATATAATACAGTCAGACTTTCCATACCTTTCTAGTTACAGGAAATCTTAAAATATCAGTCTATTCTGCCTGTTTGTGGAGCAAAGGCAAAATTTCTGAGGCATATAAAAGCTTTTATAAAGTAGAAGTCATGTGATTCATCAAATCAAAGTAGCAGATAATGTGTCAACCTTATTTAGAAATCTTATCTCAAATAATATTTTATAAAAGACAAAAGTCTTATTAAAATGGAATAAGGCAAGAGAAAAACTACATAGATAGAAAGTTAACCAAAATAAAAGGAAATGAAAGATAAAAATGTATTTTCTGGCCATTCAGTATTAAAAGATGCCATGTTTGTTGAAAAGATAATTACATATAGAAACTGAAGCATATATTTGTCAGTGTGCTAATGAAAGTGTAGGAGGCAGTAGACTTTAGGGCCACAGAACTAAGAGATAAACTGGGAAAAACAGACAGTATTGAAGGAAAAAGATAGGGAATACCCTAGTCAGAAGAGTCCTGCAATTTCATTCTTGAACTAAATGAGTAGTTCAGAGATGTTAAGGAGACCAGATAGTGTGAAATGACTAGCTTGATTAGTCATCTCAGAGATTGGTACAAGCAATAGGTACGTCACTTCTTGAGAAAACTTGCTTTTAAAAATCTATTTTAAGGTGCCTAGCTTGCCTTGAAGAGACTGTTGGTGGAATTATGGATGCCAAAGTTAACACAGGTGAGGACTCAGAAGGAAGTAAGGAGGCTTAGAAGGAACATCAGATTCAGCAAAGGCAGCAAGAAGTAGTAGCAGAGAAACAGTGGCAGTAGAATCATGAAATTGGTGCAAAATGACATGGGAACTGACCCACAGAGAAAGAGGGCTGAATACTTTTAGGAAGTAGGTTGCTGGCAGAGTAGGATGTCTTTGGACACTTGTCAATGGAGCTAGCCTTGCCAAGCATGGAGCAAGAGTGTTGAGCGTCTTCAGGCCAAAGTTTACTGGAAGACTTCAGCTAAAGAGCATTGTAACACTTGCCCAAGTAGTGCATAGGATGGACTGACCCAAGAGACGCAGGGGATAAGAGGTCAAGGAATCAGAAAGAAGAAGCTTAAGAGACAAGGAAAAAGACCCGTCTCAATCTCATAGAATATGGCCATGACCTCTGGAGTCTGAAAGTTACAATATGCAAGTGTTTCAAAGAGTATGGGACCAAACCTCCTAAGTTTCAAAGAGTCAGGTCTTAAACCAACTCAATTCGAAAGTATGGGACTACCACTCACCAGTGCCAAGGGGAGAGGGCAGTGTCTTTAACATGGTCCAAGAATTAGGCATAGGCACAGGCATAGGAAGACTGTGTTACCCACTTGTTCTCTCCAGAACATGTATCTCAAAACGACAAGAGACTTTAATCCTAGCAATAGGTCAATATTTCATAGATGGAATTTGAAAGTTCTTTCAATTGCAAAAGAAAGAACTCCTTTGTAGTACCACTAGCATCCACTGCTTTGTCTCCATCAATGATTTCCTGCATTTGTAGTTCAGCAGCAGTCTATAACATTCTGGTCTTAACTTGAGCATCAAAGACAAAAAGTAGAAACAAAGTGCTATGTTGTTAGGTTCCATCAAGTCGGTGCCAACTCATAGCGACCTTATGCACAGCAGAACGAAACACTGGGCCCGATCCTGGGCCAACCTCACTACTATTGCCATGCTTGAGTCCATCGATGCTGCCACTTAGCTAATGCATCTCATTGGGGGTCTTCCTCTTTATCTCTGTCCTTCCACTTTCCAAACATGATATCCTTCTCCAGGCACTGATCACTCCAGACAATATGTGCAAAGTATGAGACACGAAGTTTGGACATCTTGGCCTCAAAGGAGCACTCTGGCTGCACTTCTTCCAAAATAGTTCTGACGGTTGTTTTGGCAGCCCATGGCACTTTCAATATTCTCCTCCAACACCATAACTCAAAAGCGTCAATTCTTCTACTGTCTTATTCACTGTCCAGCTTTCGGAATGCATATGAAGCTATTGAAAATACCATGGCTTCCGTCAGGCACACCTTAATCCTCAAGTTTACATCTTTGTTCTTCAACAGTTTAAAAAGGTCTTGTGCAGCAGATTTACCTAATGCAGCATGTCATCTGATTTCTTGACTACTGCTTCCATGAGTGTTGATAGTTGATGCAAGAAGATTGAAGTCCTTGACAACTCCAATCTTTTCTCCATTGATAAGAATGTTGTTTATTGGTCCAGTGGTGAGGATTTTTATTTTCTTTACATTGAGATGTAATCCATACCAAAGGCTGTGGTCTTTGACCTTCATCAGTAAATGTTTTAAGTCCTCTTCACTTTCAGCAAGCAAGGTTGTATCATCTGCATATCGCAGGTTGTTATTAGTCTTCATCCAATCCTGATGCCACGTTTTTCTTCATATAACTCAGCTTCTCAGATTATTTGTTCACCATACAGGTTGAATAATAATGGTGAAAGAATACAACGTTGTCGAACTCCTTTCTTAATTTTAAACTATTCAGTGTCCCCATGTTCTGTTGAAACAACTGCCTCTTGGTCCATGTACAGATTCCTCATGAACACAATCAAGTGTTCCGGAATACTCAATGTTGTCCATAGCTTGTCATGATAAACACAATTGAAAACCTTTGCATAGTCAATAAAGCACAGGTAAATATCACTCTGGTATTCTCTGCTTTCAGCCAAGATCCATCGGACATCAGCAATGATATCCCTTATTCCACAGTCTCTTCTGAATCTGGCTTGAACCTCTGGAAGTTCTCTGTCAATGTATGCTTGCACAAATGAAGAGAAATGTTGCCCTAGTATGGGATTTGGATATGGAGTTGATTTAAAAATTTGGGGATGATGATGGTGTTTTTGTTGTTAGGTGCTATCGAGTCAGCACTGACTCATAGCGACCTTATGCACAGCAGAATGAAACAATGTCCAATCCTGGGCCAACGTCACTACTTGAATCCATCAATGCCGTCACCCGGCCAATCCATCTCGTTGGGAGTCTTCCTCTTTTTCTCAGACCCTCCATCTTAGCAAACATGATATCCTTCCCACAGTTAATGTAGACGACTTTTTGCATTCATAAGACAATATGTCCAACGTATGAGAGACAAAGTTTGGCCATCTTGGCCTCTAAAGAGCACTCTGGCTGCACTTCTTCCAAAGCAGATCTATTGGTTCTTTTGGCAGCCCATGGCACTTTTAGTATTCTCCTCCAACACCATAACTCAAAGGCATCAATTCTTCTAAGGTCTTCCTTATTGGGGATGATATGATAGGGTAAATGTGCTTTACAGAGGCACGGACATGAATTTAGGGTACCAATGGCAGAATGTTATGGATTAAATTATGGCTCCCAAAAATGCATGTCAAGTTAGATAAGTCATAATTCTCAGTATTATGTAACTACCCTCCATTTTGTCATCTTCTATAATTACCTTTTTGTTGTTGTTAAGTGCTACTGAATTGGTTCTGACTCATAGGGACCCTGTATAGGGTTTCTGAGAAGCAGCTGGTGGGTTTGAACTTCTGAATTTGTAGTTCAAAGCTGATCCTAAAGTACCATACCAGGAGCCAACAATTTCCCTATGTGTTTAAATTCTGCTATGTATAGTAAGACAGGAGAATAACAGTGAAATTAATGAGGTAGGATACAATCTAAAAGATTAGATTGCATGCAGAATCAATTTCCTTTTAGCTCTAAACCTGATTAAACAAGTCAGCAGAGAAAGGAACCTACCATGGAGAGCTCAGAATGGAGTATGTCTTTAGGGTCTCTGAGATGGAATCTCCTAGACTCAGGGGAAGATTAATGTAAAGAGACATAGAGATATACAAAAAATGCTGGTCCCACAGATGTTGAGAAGAGACGAGGGCTTTCCCTCAGAGACCACAGGGAAAGAAAGCCTGTCCTTTGAGTGTTCACCTTGAATTCTAAACTGTGTGAGAGAGAAATGCTGTTTGTTAAAGCCAACCACAGGTGGCATTTCTGTTATAGTGGTAGTGGTGGGTCTGTTATAGTAGCACCATTTAACTAAGACAAGCCCCTTGTATTTGGATTTGTTTGTGATAGTCTCGCATAGTGGAAGTTGTTCTGCATGACTTCAACACTACCTCACAGGCCTTGAGAAGTTTGCTGGAGTCTCTTGGAATGCCTGACAACTTCAAT
>NW_006408520.1:6029219-6033747 GCF_000296735.1 Chrysochloris asiatica
AGAGAGGGAGAGCGACTGTGTGCTGAAGACCTGGGGGTTACGGGGGAAGGATTACAGGGTATACCCTTTGGTTGGTTGATGATGAATGGAGGGGATTGTAACCATGGCAATGAGACGATGTACGATAGAATGAATGTAAAACTAATGTTCTCCCATGTAAACTATCACATAATTCACAATAAAACATTTAAGAAAACAAAAGCTCTGGTAGCACAGTGGTAACGAGTCAGGCTGCTAGCCTCAAGGTCAGCATTTCAAAACTATCAGCTGCTGTTGGGGAGAAGGATGAGGCTTTTTGCTCCCGTAAAGATTTACAGCCTTGGAAATCCTATGCAAGGTTGCTATAAGTTGGAACCAACTCCACGGCATACCACCACCGCTATCCATGTATAATGAGGCCTGGTGGTGCTGTGGGTTAGGCATTGGGCTGCTAACCACAAGTTGATGATTCAAATCCATCAGTCACTGCAAAGGAGAAGGATAAGGCTGTCTACTCCTATGCAGATTTACAGTCTTAGAAATCCTGTGTAGGGCCACTGTTAGGCTGAATTGATTCTATGGCAGTGCGCTATACGTGTGACAGGGCACAAATTCAGTACTACAAAAATGTAAACTATACAAAGTATTTCTGACTTTGGGATCCTCAATTTTCCTCCTCAAAGGCAATCAGAATATTCCGTTTCTTACACATATTCTTACATATATTCCATACATTTATATCACTGTATTCACATTTATGAGCTATATCTTGGGGATAAAATTACCAGTTCTCACCTCATAGTTTTCTATTATTCTTTCACGTTTTGTGGATTTTAGTATAGATCTCCAAGGAAATCTGGCCCTACTGATACTGAAAAGAGACAGAACCTTTCTCAGAGCCAGCACTCTGGATTGGGACTTCCAGCCTCCAAAAGTGGACTCCTGGTGCGGCACTGTAAGAAAACCACTGGGCTGAGAACCACAAAAGCAGAACTGACTCAAGGGCACGTAACAACAATAACTAAAACAACAAAGTGTGAGAGTCCTGGGGTGATGCTGTAGGATAAGCACTGGACTGCTAACAACAAAGTTGGTGGTTGAAATGTAGCAGCCATCCTTGGAAACTCCATACAGGGGCCTATGAGTCAGAATAGACTTGATAGCGCTTAATTATGACAGGGTCACTGTGGGTTGGAACCGACTTCATGGCAATTAACAACAATATCAACAAAGTGTGGGAGGGAGTCGTGATGGCGTAGTGGGTTACACACTGGGCTGTTAACTTCAGGGGCAGCAATTTGAATCGACCAGAAATTGCTCTGGAAAAAGATGAGGCTTTCTGCTCCTTAGGTGATTTGAAGTCTTGGAAAACCTATACAAAGTCACTATGAGTCAGAATTGATGCAACGACACAAAACAACAATAACTCCATTTGGAAAAGTAAATAATATTTATTTTTTCTCTAACAATTTCAAACATTTAATAAGTATTCACGTATGTAATTTATGCTTTAATTACTAGTTACTTAAGTGTTTTGGGTTGAATTGTGTCCCCTTAAAATATAAATTGGAGTCCTGTTATGGCACTGTGAGTTAATGTACTAGACTGCAAAGTCACTTTTAACTGCAAGGTCAGCGGTTCAAGCTCACCAGCCTCTCCTCAGAAACCCTATACAAGGTTTCTATGGGTAAAAATCAACTTGATGACACTTTTAAAAAATATGTGTGTGTGTGTGTGTGTGTGTGTGTGTGTCAGCTTGTTTGGCTGGACCATGATTCTCGTTGGTTTGGAAGTTATGTGATGATCCCCATGATATGATAAACCAATAAAATGATTAAGAGTGTGTTCAACTACTCTTAAGTCTATCATAACCCTGATCTGATGTCAGGTTATTTTCCAGGGGTGTGACCTGCAACACCTTTTATCTTACAAGAGATGAAAGGAGAGAGAAGTAAGCAGAGAGGAGGGACCTATTACCATTAAAAAAGAAAAGCCAGGAGTGTAATACATCCTTTGAACCTGGGGGTCCCTGAACTGTGAAATTCCTAGATCCAAAAAAAGATTGATACCAAGACACATGGAGGTCTTCAAGGAATTCTGTGCCTACAGATGCTAAAAAAAGACAAGAACATTTCCCCAGAGCTGCAAAGAAAGAAATCCTTCCCCTAGCCTCCTAAATTGTGAAAGAATAAACTTTTGTTTGTTGAAATCATCCACTTGTGACATCTTTGTTAGAGCAGCACTTGATAACTAAGACACTTAGAGATCATAACACGAAGATCAATACTCACCCAGACAAAATGATTAAATGTTTACTATTTAATGTCCTCCTATGAATCATGCTACTAACCTCTAGGTCAGCAGTTCTAAAATACCAGCTTTTCCAAGAGAGAAAGATGAAGTATTTTGTGCTCCTGTAAAAATTTATAGCCTCGGAAACCCTATACAGGGTCATCGTGAGTCTGAACCAACTCCACAGCACATAAACAACCAATTAACCAACATATTTACATTTAGTGTTGTTGTTGGTATTGTTAGGTGCCATCGAGTCAGTACCTACTCATAATGACTTCATGCACAACAGAAGGAAACACTGCCCGATCATGGGCCAACCTCACAATTGTGGCCACGCTTAAGCCCATCGATGCTGCCACTTGGCCAATCCATCTCACTGGGGGTCTTCCTCTTTTTCTCTGACCCTCCACCTTACCAAACATGATATCCTTCTCCAGAAAGTGGTCCCTCCTGACAATATGTCCAAAGTATGAGAGATGAAGTTTGGCCATCCTGGCCTCCAAGGAGCTCTCTGGCTGCAATTCTTACAACACAGATCTGTTGGTTCTTTTGGCAGCTTCTGGCACTTTCAATATTCTCCTCCAACACCATAACTCAATAGCATAAATTCTACGGTCTTTCTTATTCACTGTTCAGCTTTTGCATGCATATGTTGTTGTTGTTGTTAAGTGCCGTTGAGTCTATTCCAACCCATAGCGACCCTGTATAGCGTTACCAAGGAAAAGCTGGTGAGCTTGAACCACCGACCTTGCAGTTCAAACAACTTTTGCAGTCTGATACATTAGCCCGCAGCGCCATAGCATCTGATGTTATGGAAAATACCATGGCTTGGGTCAAGTGCACCTTAGTCTTCAAACTGACATCTTTGTTCTTCAACACTTTAAAATGGTCTTGTGTCCAATATTACACGTTGTTCATTTGGAATCCTGGTGTGGTGCTGTGAGCTAATGCATCAGACTGCAAAGTCATTTAAACTGCAAGGTTGGTGGTTCAAGCTCACCAGCTGTTCCTTGGAAACCCTATAAAGGGTCACTATGGGTCAGAATCGACTCAACAACCCTTAACAACAACAACAACATACATTGTTTGATGTCTTGGCTGCTGCTTCCATGAGTGTTGATAGTGGATCCAAGATGAATGAAGTCCTTGACAACTTCAATCTTTTCTCCATTGATAAGAATGTTGTTTATTGGTCCCTTGGTGAGGATTTTTGTTTTCTTTACATTGGGATGCAATCCATACCGAAGGCTGTGCTCTTTGATTTTCATCAGTAAATATTTTAAGTCCTCTTCACTTTCAGCAAGCAAGGTTGTATCATCTGCATATCAGATGAGTCTTCCTCCAATCCTGATGCCACATTTTTCTTCATATAACTCAGCTTCTCAGATTATTAGTTTAGCACACAGGTTGAATAAGTATGGTGAAAGAATACAACCTTGTTACACACCTTATTAATTTTAAAACATTCAGTCTTCCCATGTTCTGTTTGAACAACTGCCTTTTGGTCCATGTACACATTCCTCATGAGCACAATTAAGTGCTCTGGAATACTCATACTTCACAACATTATCCATAACTTGTCATGATCCACACAATCGAAAGCCTTTGTGTAGTCAATAAAACACAGGTGAACGTCGCTCTGGTATTCTCTGCTTTCAGCCAAGATCCATTGTACATCAGCAATGATAACCCTTGTTCCATGGCATCTTCTGAATGTGGCTTGAACCTCTGGAAGTTCTGTATCAATGTATGCTTGCAGCCGTTTCTGTATTATTGTTAGTAAAACTTTACTCGCATGGTATATCAAAGAGAGTATCTAATGATTTCCACATTCCATTGGGTCACCTCTCTTTGGAATGGGCACAAATGTGGATCTCTTCCAATCAGTTGGCCAGATAGTTGTTTTCCAAATTTCTTGGCATAGATGAGTGAGTGCCTTCTGTGCTGCCTTACTTTCTTTAAAGATTTGAATTTGTATCCATCAATTCCTTGTTCTTTGTCAATTCCTTCAATGTACTTTGGACTTCCTCCTTCAGTGCTACCTCTTGAAATCGTTGAACATCAACCATTTCCTTTTTGGTACGTGACTCTATGTATTCCTTCCATGTTCTCTTGATGCTTTCTGCATCATTCAATAATTTGCCCAGAGAATCTTTCAACAACAAAAATCAAGGCTTGAATTTTTTCTTCAGTTTCCCTTGAGAAATGCTGAGCATGTTCTTCCTTTTTGGTTTTCTGACTCCAGATCTTTGCA
>NW_006408520.1:6034670-6052706 GCF_000296735.1 Chrysochloris asiatica
ACAACTTCCAATTTTCCCAGATTCATACTTCGTACATTCCATGTTCCAATTTTCAATGGATGTTTACAGCTGTTTCTCTTCATTTTGAGTTGTTCCTCATCAGCCAATGAAGGTCCGTGGGCTTTTCGTCCACAGGCTTTACTCCATTCGCATCATCACAGTCAACTCTACTTTGAGGAAGCAGATCTTCCCCAGTCACATTTTGAGTGCCTTCCAACCCTAGGGGCTCATTTTCTGGCACTATATCTGACAGTGTTTCTTTACTATTCATAGGGTTTTCAGTGACCAAATATTCAGAAGTAGTTTGTCACTCCTTCTTCCTAGTCTGTCTTTGTCTGGAAGCTCATCTGAAACCTGTCCACCATGGTTGACCCTGCTGATATTTAAAATACCCATGGCATAGCTTCCAGAATTACAGCAACTCACAAGTCACCACAGTATCACAAACTGACAGAAGAGTGGTGGCTGGTGAGTTGCTGTGATTTAGTGGAGGAATCAAAATATGGTGAGAAGAGATGCTAATTGATTTAACACTGGACCTTTGATTGATCCTGTTTTCCTGAATTCACTTAAAAGGAGAAGTTGTACTAGGGGAATCTCACCTTTGAGTTCCGGTGTGACTCTGTGCACTAAGGCACTGTTCTACAAAGTTGATTTGAACCACAAAGTCGGCAGTTCAAGATCACCAGCTGCTCCTCCACAAGTCCATACTGGGTCTCTATGAGTTGGAGCTAACTCGATGGCACTTAACAACAAGAAGCTTTGATTACCAAAAAATTATTATTCTTTATGTAGTTCCTAAATATTTTTATGAACCCAGAGAACATTTCAAGATAAACTGAAATATAAAAATTGAGAAAATAGAAGGAAATTTAAGTCCCTTGCCTTTTGTTTGGAGTCCTGTTGTAGCACTGGACTGCTTATCCCAATGTTGGCAGTTCAAACTCACCTGCTGCTCCTAGAAAAACCTATGCAAGGTCTCTATGAGTTGGAACCAATCTGATGGCACTTCAAGAGCATACTACAAGACTCAAGAGGAATACACGAGCAGGCATGTGGTCTCATTGGTGACCATGTTGGTCACTGATAAGGGGAATTGGGGGAAAACAACAATGAAGTTGTGAGCTAAGTCCGACTACATTCAATAGACACCTGTGAACCCGGGCTCAGACCTGTTTGGCCAGCAGTATGGAAAGACCTGGGGACTCCTGGATTCAGAGACAGTGACATGGCCACAGAGGACTAGAGCAGAGAGTCAAGTGTCCAGCTGATATGAAGTGAGGGGAGATGCGAAAGAACACCCATACTTGCAGATTGAACTGGCTTTAATGGCTGGATGATCAGAACTTGACTAGAAGAAGAAAGAAGAGGACAAAAAAGAATAATCCGCTACAATTTAATGAACTTAACCTATACTTATGGATGCAACGGCTCAAAACAGGGGACAAATCTTTACAGCGAGGATTGTTCCCATTCCCTCAGTACACTGGGTTGACAAGAATGGGCAACTTAGACATTGGCTACCCAAAATGGGGTGTGTGTGTGTGGCTACAAAGGCAAGAAGTGACTGGCTTACAAGCTTTCAAGAGGGAGACTAGTTCCAGAGGGTGTGGGGGAAGGTAGAATCTCCACAGAGTGGTTCCCAATCTGTTGGGATGGGGTTGATGAAAGGAGATGGGGATAAGACTATTGTGGTTCAATAGTGAATAAGTAAGTGTTATCAGGACTGACTGAGGGTCAGAAATGTAAAAGTAGATGTTTTGTAACAAAAGGAGGGAAGTGGTTGATTTTACAATCCAGGAGCAGAGGTCCCTGGGACCATCAAGGGAGAAGAGCGGAGTGTGGGACCCTACCCAGAGAAGCAGTGATGCCAGAGATGGAAGCAGAGAAGGTGACCTGGAGAGATGGAGCAGCTGGAAACTCTGGATTCAAGAAAGGAGAGGGGCTGTGTGCTGACAGCCGGGAGCAGGCTTGCAGGGTGTACCCTTTGGTTGTTTGATGATGCATGCAGGAGATTGTAATCATTGCAATGAAATGAAACACAATAGGATGGATGTAAAGCTGGTGTTCTCCCATGTAAACTATCACATAATCCACAATAAAAACTTTTTTTAAAAAAAGGAAAGAACATACTAGCAGGAAATCATTGAACTGACTCAGGACCTCCTCTCTGGCAGTAATTTTCAAAAACAATTATTTATTTTTTGACAATAATGTGGTAGTTTTTGAGCTCTTTGTAAAGGATGAAATTCAGTTTATTAGAGACTGGGGAAGGAGTTAGAGAAATCCTTGAAAAATAAAGATTTGCCATATTTATAGTAGTTACTGATTTTGTATTTAATGTGAGAAAGGGCAAAATGTAGTATTATGATTGGTTAAAATAACAGATCATATTACACATGGCTAAGTCACTTCACATGGGGTTGCCATGAGTCAGAACCTACTCAAAGGCAACTAATAACAACAAGATACTTCAGGAAAATGTGCACAGAGCCCTCTGACATAGGACTTCCTATTATTCCAATGTCCTCACTCGCCCCTCTCCCTAAATCAAGATGTCAGTTGACCGTCTTTGTTTCTGAAATTAATTTAAAAATAAATAAATAAAATGGTTTCTCATTCAAAATTCTTTACTGTAATGCTACATAATGAAAATTCAGACTTCAATGTACAATGAATATGAATTCAATAAGAGAAATTTTCCTAAAAGGTTGTTTGGAACCAGGCAGACAAAACAAATGGCTCATGGCATTTTCTTCTTTTCACCTGGTGTTGTTGATTATGGAAAGACACAGCTAAAACTTGGCAGAACCCCAATCATTCATTCTCGGTAGTTGCACTTTAAAAATTCATCCTACACAGAGTGTGCTAGAGAAAAGAGGTTCAGTTTGCCATTAAAAATAATGCTACAAGTGAAAACATTTTAACTGGATAAAAGGATTTGGAGGATCCTGTAAAGAATGCCTAGTGGAAAATAACTAAGGAAAAATAAGGTGCCTATCATAACAACAACAACACCACCAGATAAATAGGATTTGGCTTGAAAACGATCATGGATCACAATCAATAGTTACAAGAATATAAAGCTACTGAAGATGAATGAAAGAGGAAAAAAAAAGACATATGGTCGTATTTGAGTTAAGACATATGTTTCTTGATGCTTATGTAAATATTACATTTTAAAAGGCTACAGGCCAAATAACTTGTTGGTTTCTGCTTTCCTCTAAACCATAGATGTACAGCATAGGCAAACATTCTTAATTACGGTTTTCTTTTTTTTTGCACTTCCTCAGGGGAAGATAAGTACCACACTTGTGAGAGGTTTTTTTATCTCCTCACTTCATCCCTAGGCCCAGTTTAAGGCTTATTCCTCATTCCTTCAATGAGTATACAGCATTCCCAGTCATTTTAAAATGTTGGATTAGTGCTGATGAGGATAGGACCCAAATTTGGAGATAAAAAAGAAAGAGAGATTAGTTATGCTGAGAGATGTTCATTGTAAATACTGCAAGAACACTGTAAGTACTAAACCCATTGCCAATGTATATTGATATTTTCTGCTGCTGTTTACAGAATAGTATACAAAGAACTGAACTTCAGCAGAAGGACAGGGTCCATGATCTCTGCCTTTGAGGATAGAGGAAAACCTGGTAATGAAAATTAGCTCAGATGTTTTAATTTACATTTTTTGGACACTGGGGAGGTTTTTAATGTCTTGTAGGCCATGCGCTGGCCTGCAAAGTCAGTTTGAATTGCAAGGTCAGCTGTTTAAGCTCACCAGTCGCTCCTTGGAAATCCTACACAGGGCCACTATGGGTCAGAACTGACTCTATGGCACTTAACAACAACAACAACAGGACAATTACATTCTTTGATGAATTGCTGTGTTCATTTCTTCTATTTGAAAGGTCAAACAAATTAGGGGCCTCCAAAAGAAAATAAAAAATAAGACAGACATACAAGAAAACATGCTTCACACACACATCAACCAAACAAAATAAATCTCCCAAATCTAATTAGAAAATAGCATACATAATACGTTCTAGTCTCTAAAAGAGCAATAATAAGCTATAGGTTGTGTTTGTCGCAGTAAAGACAGTTGTTCCTAAGATTTGACCACTAAGAACTTTAAAGAAAAAAAAAATCTTAGAATAATTACATCAGCATATGGACTCTGGAAATTTTCTTCTACCGTAATAAGGTCAGATGGACATTTCCTGCCTCACATTTCTAGTACATGTTGTCTTTTAGACAATAATAGTGTGAAACAATAGTTTGGCAGGAATTCAATACATACTAAGAAATGCCCTGGCCCTTGAAGGCTGGGCTGAGTCAGCCTCAAAGGGCAAAGATCTCAAAGCCTACAAGAAGGGCTAAGAGGGGGTCTGGAGAGTGGTGGCTTTAGAAAATAAGGTTCAAGAAACAGACATATCCCAGACGTCTATTTTGAATACTTCTTGACCTTAGCAGAGCCCTTACACTTAACATTTACATGTACTCATACAGTATTTATGTATGTTTGCATCTGAATACCCTGGCTCTTTTTCTGTTTTGTTTAGTTTTTCCAGTTGTTTGCAAGACAACACTGCAAAGCACAAAAAAAAAAAAAAGAGTTAGCAGTTCATTTTAAATTGTTTACTGGCCGTTTCTGTTTCTTTCCTGCTACTGCTTGAAACAATCAGTCCAGAGGAGGATGGGCACTTCCTTACAGCCCACCAGGAATCCTTGCCCATCCATAGGCCTCATGGCTACTGGAACACTATGAGAAAGATCCACCTAGTACTGAATCTCTCACAAGAATCCCACTTCTTCTTTGACAGCAGATTGGAATCCTCAGCACATGCTGACATCAAGCATCCTAAATCAATGTGAGAGTAATTGAGTCAGGCATTGCCAATGACATTGTTGGTCTGTTTACTGTTCTGTCACTCAGATAAGGACAGTAAGTGAAGAGAGTATGCTGCAGTAAAACAGAAGATGTAGTAGTAGTTGTTGGTTAACTGCTGCCGAGTTGGTTCCAACTCATAGTAACCCAGGGGGATTATTAATAATATGAGGGGGCTTCAAAAAGTTTGTGGGAAATTTTCACTATCTTTTCATTCCATTTTCCATCAACTTTTTGAAGACTTTTCATAGAATAAGTATTTCAGAGTGCACGGGGAACACAGAAGAGGTAGAATTTGTGCTAAGAAATTATAAAACAAAAGTAATGACAATAAAATAAAAGGGAGGAGACTGGGAGGACGTTTGTCTTTCATCAAGCACCAGAGATTGTGGGGATGAGTGAGATGGAAGTCAACCTAGACCAGATAGCTCTTCTCTTTCCCTTTTCATACACAACTGATCATCAAGTCCTCCCAGTTTTTACTCTAATGGGGGAGGGGGGAAGGAGGACATCTGATGGTTTGTGTATGTGTGTGTGTTTTTAATAATAAAAAATGCTTCATTTATCTTAAAAATATAGAAAAATAATGAGAAAAAATAAATGTCACTGCTTTAAAGTTTGGTTGAAACCCTTGTAGACATCTTTATAGACACACATAACCATTCTTGTGCACATAGAGACAATTTTGCAAAAAAAGAGGGCATGCTATACATAGAGTTCGAGAATCTTCTGTCTTTACTAAATCATAAGTTATAACATCTTTCCATTTCAATGAATAAAGACATTTCAAAAAATACATAGTCATTTTTAACGGTTGCAAAATATTCCACTAAGTGATAGATCATAATGTATTGAATACATCTTCCAAAGAATGAAATTACATTTAAAAATTTCTATTGTTATTGACAACAAAGAGAAATATCCTCATACAAATATTGTTGTTGTTAAGTGTTATTGAGTCAGTTCCCACTCATAATGACCCAGTATAGGGTTTCCAAGGAGTGGCTAGTGAGTTTGAACCTCCAGACTTGCACTCCAATGCTTTATCGTACAGTGCCAGACCAGGACTCAATGAAAAATAGCTCTTATATTTTTATTTGTATTTTTGACCTCTGGTGAGGTTTTAATGTCTTGTAGGCAAATTATATTCTTTGATGAATTGCTGTATCCATGTTTCTATTGGAAAGGTTTTATTTTCCTTATTAATTCACAAGACCTCTTCATATAGGATAGATATGAACTCTTTCATCTTTTATATCTTTCATATATCACAAATACTTTTTTCCAGTTTGTCTTTGCTTTTAACACTTAGTTTAATATTTTTTGACTGAAGCATTTACTTTTTACATAATCAAATTTATTAATAATTTCTTTGGGGTTTAGCTCTACTGATTGAATTCTCTAGCATTTCTAAAGACCGTTTCCTTATCTGAAGTCCTACTATCATTAACATACTTCAGGCCTCTTATTAGCTCTCACCTAGAGGACTAAGTGTAGACTGGCTGCTTTGCTAGCCTACAGCTTCTGTCTTCTGGAATCTATACTTCATTCTCAGAGTATTCTATCTCAAATGAAAGTCTGGCCAAGTCACTCTTATTCCTAAGAATATCCAGTGATGTGTGTCCCATATTGAGCATGTTGTGGTTGTTACATGCCATCGAGTTTGATCCATCTCATAGCCACCCTGTATAGGGTTTCCTAGGCTGTAAGTCTTTATGGAATCAGAAAACCTCATCTTTCTCCCATGGAGCAGTTGGTGGACTCTAACTGCCAACCTTGTAGTTCACAGTCCAGTACTTATTCTTGGAGTAAAGACTTTGGAAGAAAGAAAACATTTTTATTTTAAGAAAAACACAAATACATTATGGAGCAGGATGCAAAGCTTAAATGCATTTTGAAGATAAACTAGAGGACTTCCAAGAAATATCAGTATTTAGGAGACAATATTCTTAAAAAATGGGTATGGAGTGTAAAGCTCAAGCTCCTTAGCATGTGTGGCAAGGAGCACCTTGCAGTCACCCAAATCTGTTGCCTTTTCCTCCTGATCACATAGATTTTCCAGCCTCCTTTGAAGTTAGATGTGACTATGAGATTGGATTCTACCCCATGAAAAGTGGGAGAAATTATGCTGACTAGGTAATTTATTGTCCAAACTGAGACTCTTTTGAGTAAAAGGGGACACTATTAATTGTTATGCTGGGGTTTCAGGCATAATCTGGAGCATATGGTCACCATGGAAGAAGTCAAATGTACCATCCCAGTGTGAACCCAGGCAGAATTCATCCTTGTCTTCCTCAATCTGTTAGTAGATACAAAAGAACTAGCACCAAGCTGGTGTCACAAATAGGAAGGCTTGCACTGCACTGTTCCAGAAGTGAGAACTCCACTTTTATTGTGTCAAACCTTTGCTTGGTATAGCACTTCTTACCCTGGTGAGTACAACGTGGATCACAAGGCTGTCCACAGTATATATGGCTTCTCATTAGTTCTCCAGTCTCGTCTTTCATCATTTTCTATACTGAACATAAGCTCTAACAAAATGAACTGCTCGTGATATTTTTAAATAACTGCTTATGTGTCAATCCATGCCACTAGTCAGGGAGCTTCTAGATGACAAAATTTAGTCTTAATTATCTTTGTAACACTTACTACTTTGCACATAAAAAACTTCAGAAATGTCTGTTGAATGAAGAAATGTTTAGTAAATAAGCAATAATTACTTCATGGCTAGAATTAAAAATGCCACAGTTATTCATCACAAGAAAGATCTTATATCTGGAACAATACATTCAAATTCAAGAGTTTGGAACAATTAGCTATACATTTTTTTTTTTTTTTTGTAATGCCAGAATATGAATACACATTTTTTTCTTTTCCATCTGTATCTTCACATCTTTCCTACCCTATATGCAATTTTTTTTTTTTCCTCACTTCCTGGGAGTTAATACGTGACTTAATTAACAATAGTAGAATAAGTTTGAAGCAAACAAAAGAATTAAGATTTTAAGTTTAGATCCTAATGCTGGGCAGTAATCCCTACATGAGGTGCTTTGTCTCTGCAGCAGGATTTACCTCTCTTGCTTCCCAAGATGATTAGAGTTGATGTATAATTGACGACGCTGTACACTAGAGCATGTTATCAACTCAAGAAAGGGGCTTTCCTGCTTGCTTTTCATTAACATTAATGGTAGTTAAGCTGCACACACAGAAAATAATGCCCTCTTTGCTCTAAGAAAAGGAGGGGTTTTTCATCATCTAGATTATGAAATATTGATTAATTCACATATGCACAGACATCCACCTAAAAAAGGAATAATTCAATCTGTCAATCCTTTCCTCTCATCCTTATAAAACCTAACAGTAATCCTGAGAAGAACAAAAGAACTGATCAGAGGGTGGAAATGAGGGAGTGTATAAGCAGAGAGAGAAAAAGTCTGCAAATGAAATATGTCAAAGCACAACTGCAGAGACGCACAACACCCACTCAAAATCACACACACACACAACACTCATTCTATTGATTAATGCAGCTTTGCTTCACGCCAAATATTAGGGAAACATTAATTAGAGAGAAATCTTGTTACTCCATTTCCCAGTTCATTAATTATGTATCAATGCCCAGTTTTTGTTGGCCTGTCACAGACAATCCTGTTCCAATAAAGATTTAATGTTGTGCATTACACAACAGCTATGAGACTCTCCAACCTTTCGAAAGGTACTGGTTGTCCACTCAATTTATTTGATCTGTGTATTTTGCTTCCTAAATATTCTATGATCTTGAGATGCCCTTTAGGCTGACTGCAATTGTTTCTCAGCTAATACTTCATCCATCTCTGTCACAAGAGCATTAATAATTCTATCCAGGTAGAACAAAATAAAACAAAAGAGTGTATCTATAGACTTTTGCTAAAAATAAATTATATGGGAACTATAGAAGTACAAAACAAAAAGACATCAATACCTCACACTTTAAAAGACCTCAGAATGTATTTTCTTTTGTGAAAGAAAATATTTTGAGATGGGCTTCAGGGCTCAGATAGCCTCAAATGCGCTGCTGCTGAGGGATTTGGGGAAAGCAAGGATGCTTCAATGGTTTCATTACCAAATATTCCTGGAGCATCCATAGATTTCTAGCAGCACACTACTTAATTTGGAGTACCCTCTGTTTTATAACATCCAGTCTCATACATCTTATTCCTGATACTCCCAGCTCATTTCTTTGTCACTACCTTGATGTGACAGCTCCCTCGACATACATATAGGTAAAGGTTAAAAGATTTACTAGAGTATTGAGCACATAGAAGTTATGGACCCCTTCTACTGATGCATGAGTGAATCACTTTTTCTTCAGTGAATAAGACTCACTTTTGAAGAGTGCTTCAGATCCATAATAAAATCCATGGTGCTTAATACTACAGAGTCACATTTTCAGCAGATATACAGTAAACGCCAACTGACCAAGTAATCTTTTCCCAACCTTTGCATCAAGACTGTTGTTGTTGTGAAGTGCCATCGAGTCCGTTCCAACCCATAGCGACCCTATATAGGGTTTCTGAGCAACAGCTGGTGAGCTTGAACCGCTGACCTTGCAGTTCAAATGGCTTTGCAGTCTGATGCATTAACCCACAGTGCCATGATACTCAGTATTAAATTAATTGAATCCTATTTTGATGATACAAATTGAATATCAGGTTTTCATTTCATATTATAAAACTAAAATTACTGCAATAGGAGTGGTTTTGTAGCACTGATTTGAGGCAAAATTTTGGTCAATATTTTAAATCAAATTGAGTTTTGAAATAATAAAGAAAACAGTATAAAAAGATACAATGAAACATCTTTTCTATGTTCCTTATCTAATTTCTCATCATATAAATATTGTTATTCATATTTCATTTAAATAAAATTAGCCCATTACTACCACAAAGGAAGTTATACACAATTCATTGTTAAATGTTTTTAGTCACTTTTCCTGAAGCTTCCTTATTTTCAATTCTTCATTGTATTTAGTGAACAGGCTTAATTGCATAAGTCTTCTTCATTGTACCTCTGGTTGTGCCCATATTAATCCAATTCCCCTTCTCTACTGAGAGGTTGTGAGGGACAGTCCAGACTATAAGACAGCAAGGAAGAAGGTAAGAGTACCTACGGTAGGTAGCAAGAAGGAAAACACCAACTATTATCTCAAAGAGAGGCTGTTCAAGAAAACACCTCTCAATATACAAATGTTCATTAAAATAAGGAGGATCTTAGGTGGTTAGTGAGATCCTTACTGAAAAACCAAGTGGTTAAAGGACAAGACGCAGCAGTAAGTCTAAAGGAGTGCTCTACATTTTTTATTGTTGCTTAACATTACGTTTAATGAGCAAAACCTATTTGTTTATTTGAAGAGGTCAGTAATGGGACTGGTGATGTTCAAGTACTCTCAACATGTAGCTACCAATATTTGTGTGGCATTTTTTAATTCCCAAGAAGCTTCACATATATCACCTTAACTGAGCCTTGAACCAACCCTGTGATGTAGATTTTAATAGTGCTCACAGTTAATATAGGAGTCCTGCCGTGGCACTGTGGGATAAAGCACTGGACCACAAGGTTGGTTTGAACCATAATGTCAATGGTTCAAATTCACCAGCTGCTTCTTTAGAAACCCTATACAAGATCGCTATGAGTCAGAACCAGTTCAGTGGCACTTAACATCAAGACCACATTTAATATATGAGGACAGGGTAGAAGAACGTGGTGTCACCATTAAAACAGTATCTGGAACTTGGGCTCCCCTATCTATTCATCTAGAGGCAGACATGGCTCTCTCTGACTGCAACACTATAGGTGTAATAGATGCTGGCTGCCTGTTGAATGGTTCATCAGAGAAACAGCTTTAATCTGAGCTGTACTCAAGTTGAACCAAGGCTAAGATCTAGCCTTGGTTAATTTAATTCCCTAGTTTCTCACTTATGAGATTCTCTCTTCAAGGTAGAAGGAAGTAGTGACCCCATGTGAAACTTCCTTAAGTTGTTCATTAATATTATTACTGCTGTCAAGTACCAATGAGTCAGTTCTGATTCATGGTAACCCTATGTAGGGTTTCCAAGGAGCAGCTTGTAGGTTTGAACCACCTACCTTGTGGTTAGCAGTCCAGTGCTTATCCTACAGCACCACACTAGTACTTCTGTTCATTAGTGTTGGTGTTGTTATTGTTGTTACGTGGCATGGAGTCGGTTACCGTACAGGGTTTCCGAGGCTGTGAATCTTTATGGGAACAGAAAGCACCATCTTTCTCCCATGGAACAGCTGGTAGTTTTGAACTGCTGACCCTGAAGTTAGCAACCCGATTCATAACCACTATGCTCCCAGAGCTCCTGTTCATTAATAGATCTCCTTTTCTAAATATGAGATTACTGAGTAATTTGAGGTATATAATTCAGAAATAATTCTGAGAATTAAGTAAATTTTCATTTTAAAAAGAGCAATAAACTTTTATATATGTGAATAAGGTTTCTCAGGACATGCATCTATAAAAATTAAAAACAATAAGTGTATTATTGTACGCTGGACTGTAAACCGCAAGTTCGACAGTTCAAACCTACCAGCTGCTCTTCAAAAACCTTATACAGCATCACTATGAGTCAGAACCAATTCTATGGAACTTAACAACAACACCAACATTCATTAACAGAAAAGGAGTCCTCGTGGCCCAGTTGGTTAAGGGTTGGGCTGCTAACCAAAAGATTGGCAATTTCAACCCACCAGATGCTCCTTGGGAGAAAGATAAGTCAGTATGCTTCCAGAAAGATTTACAGCCTCAGAACCCCTACAGAGCAGTTCTCCTCTGTCCTGTAGGTTCTATGAGTTAGAACTGACTTGATGGCAAAGGATTTGGTATTCATTAACAGACACAAAACAAAACAAAACAAAAAGCCCTAAAACCAAAGAATAAGAAAAAAAATAGAAGCAGAATTTTGAAAATCAAAAGGTCCAATTCACCATGTATTCATCTCATTAAGAAATGCATTTTTAAATTGCATTTATTTCTTAAGTTTCATAATTGTCAAATAAATCCCTTAATACTTTATATTTTTAGCTATTTGATCAACTGTATATAAATAAAAATTCCAAAAGAAGTTTGGACCTCATGATAACAGGAACATTTTGAAATCTTGTTTAACTGGAAGATAGCAAAGTCATCATTTATATTTAAGTGTAAACAGATAATCTTTATTATTATTATTATTACTATTATGCCATCAGTGCTCTTAATGGCAAATATTAAGTCTTTAAAAAAAAAAAATATATATATATATATATATATATGAATTGAGTGAAGATGAAGGTTTGCAGAGCAAATCATCAGTGTCATGTTTAACAAATCAACCACTTTGATTGCAATTTCAACTCTTTGACTGCAATCCCTTCCATGTAGCCTGACTTATCCCACTTCTTCCCTGTATTTCCCATTTCCTTTCCTCCTTTCTGCACCATTCTGAATTTGGCCCTTAAGTTAGAGCTGTCCTTTTGATTTAGAATGGTTGGCCATTCTATGGTGTTGTTTTCTCATCCTCTCCCTGTGGCTATATATCTATCTAATGCTTGGCTGAAAATTGAGTTACAGGGCTAAGGTGAGTTCCAAGCCTATGGAATCACCAATTGTCATAGGCTCAGGGTTCCACCAGTCTCCTTTTGGCCAGTAAGTCTGATCTTTTTTATGATTTTGAACTATGCTCCACATTTTCTCCCACCCAATCCAGGACATATTAATGTGATCCATTTTAATTCTGTTGGTCTGTGGTAACCAGCTACCGTCTAGTTTTTTCTGTCTCAGCGTTGTGGAGACTATTATTCCCACGGTCCATTACATTAGTCCACTGGACTAATAGTTTCCAAACATCTTCAGTTTTCATCACTCCTCTTTCCTCCAGACAGGAAGAAATCAATGGTGGCACCTTAGATGGCCACTCGTGAGTTTAGGGTTTTTTAAAATATATATATATAATTTTATTTAAAATTTAGATCCCTATTCCCACACTCTGATAAACTGTATAACTTTTGTTTAGAATTTTTCTGCAAACATACTACAATGTTGTTGTTGTTGTTAAGTGTCATCGAATTAGTTCCGACCATAGCAACCCTTACGGGGTTTCCTAGGCTGTAAATCTTTACCGTAGTAGAACGCCTCATCTTTCTCCCGCGGAGTGGCTGTTAGTTTCAAACTGCTGGCCTTAAGGTTTGCAGCCCAATTCGTAACCACTACGCTACTAGAGCTCCTACAATAAGCTTTTTTTATTTGGAGACAACATACAGTGGCACTACTGGAAGGAATATCACAACATTCCATTTTTACCTTAAAGAACAAGCAAACTTTCAGGGTTGATAATTGAATAAGCAGGTTTGAGACTTGTTACCTTATGGAAGTTCACTGCGTCTGGTGTTTCTGAAAAGTATAGAGAAGTTCTTGAATTTTAAAAATATCTTAAAATATATTTTAGGTGAAAAAATTGTAAAAGTTCTGCTTATAAGTTTACTTGTCTCCACAATTACAATATTTAAAACAAAGCTTTGTTGATTGTTGTTTTAAGCATTTAAATTTAGAATGCTAAAAACAATTCTATCCTATAATTTCTGGGTGGGTGAGGAAATAAATTCCTCCTAAACTTTGTTTCTTCCATGCAAACAGAAAGCCAGCAGAGGTCATCATTATTTAGTACACCCAGTAAATAAATGTGAGAGGATTCTTATCTGTACCAATTACCTCTTCAGATTGTTTCTTTTTCTTAAAAAAAAAAAGCATGAAATAATTGATTCAAAAGCCAACTAGCAGCGCAAAATATTTACTTTCTAAGAAAAACTGTAGCTTGCCATCAAATTGTTTACTTGTCCTTTACGTTTTTTCAGGCAAACAAAACTGTCCCCCAATGCTGTTGATCTTGGTAAGCATAATAAGCATGTCATAGGTAGCGTAGTGGCTACCAATCGGGCTGTGAACCGCAAGGTCAGCAGTTTGAAACTACAAGCTGCTCCATGGGAGAAAGATGCAGCTTTCTGTTCCTGTAAAGATTTACAGCCTTGGTAACCCTGTTACAGGGTTGCTATGAGTCGGAACCGACTCCACGGCACATAACCACCACCACTATTCTCCTTAGAGAAAAATCTGTACAGAATTTCACTGTATCTACTTGGTGTGGTGCTGTGGGCTAATGCGTCAGACAGCAAATTAGTTTGAACTGCAAGGTTGGTGGTTCAAGCTCACCAGCTGCTCCTTGGAAACGCTATATAGGGTTGCTATAGGTCAGAATTGACTCGACGGCACTTAACAACAAAGCACATTTTATTTTAAAATTTCCTCTTCCACTTAGAAAATGACTTCACCACAGATTTAATTGTGTACTGGTATTAAAACATTGACACCCCAAGAACTGATTCATCCATAATTGAAGCTGGATCAAAGAAATCGGACTTCAGTTCTGTTGTCTCTCCTCTGTTCTTTGATCGTGGCAAGTCTATATCCATGGTGTCAAAATCCATTCCCTCATTAAGATCCTCAATTCTCCTTTCTGAGGACATCATAAAATCTTCAACAATCGGCTCTTCATTATCTTCCATTAAGCTTGTACCATGCCGATTATAATCAAGAGGAGTTTGATGATGTTGAGTCTGCACTGGATAGACACTCATGAAGCTATCCTCAGGACATAATCTTTTGGATTCTCTCATAATGGTTGAGGTGAGTTGTGGTGTCTGCATCATAACTGGAATGTGCATTGTTTGTTCTGCTTAACCACATGCTATCAGTACTGCTACTTTCTTCAGTGAGTGCAAGTTGCATGCCCTTGACCACTTTCCATTTTCCTGTAGATGGTTTTGATTTTTTACTCCGCATAGTTGATCCCCAACTGCTGATTCTACTTATAACTGACATGGTGTCATCATCTCCACCAGCTAGCAAAGAATTTCAGTAGGATATCAGTGGAAGCCAAACATCTTCTCTTTGGAGTGACATTTGAAAAGTCATGAACTTTTCCAAGTAAACATACACAGTTCTTTTGTCTTGTTGGATGAGTTTAGAAGAAAATTCACTCAGAACATCAAGAAGTGCCAAATTTAAAGGTGGGTGGCTCTCCCCTTGTGGACTAGATTCTTTAAAAGCAAATTCTATGCCATCTTTGTGCAGCATGGCAATGCCTTCTCTGGTTTTCAACAGAGCCAGTCCAAAAGTTAAAGCAAAATGCTGAGCTAGTTCTTTTATGCCACTGAATGTTGGGGATGATCTATCTATCAAAAGTATAGCCATTTTCTTGTATCATTTCATTAAAAAGCTGTTGCAAACTGAGAACAGCCACTCATGAGCTTTTAAGCTCCCTGTCACTACTCACAAAAATAGGATGTAATAAAACATTGTCTTTGTAGACTATGCTATGACAGTTGACTACGGTTTCCCCCGAGACTATGGTCCTGCGTCCCTGGGTCAAGTAACTTCAAGGTGCTTGGGAATGCCTAAGAAGTTTTCATATTTTTTGCCATCTGTGTACCCCACCAAATTCATAACTATGTTTGTAGCAAAGGTAATTACAAATACCCCTATACAAATATCCTCTGTCAAACCTTTATATATTTGTACATATATGCCCATTCTCTCTCCAACACTAATTTATTTAATCTGTGTATCTATCCATGTATCTACCTGTAGATCATGGTTATTTCAAGTTTGTGTATATAACAGTATTTACCTTTTCCCTTTAACTCTTGCACTCCTCCCTCTTGTATAATGCCTTCCTTGTCACTCAAATTAACACAGGACTCTTAGTGTGGTACTGTAGGATAAGCACTGGATGTTGAGCCAAAAGGTCAGCAATTCAAAGCCACCAGCTGCTCCTCAGAAACCCTAAACAAGGTTGCTATTAGTTGGAACCAACTTGATGGCCCTTAACAACAGCAACTCTCTAGCCATGAATTACACCCCCTTCTCTCTGACCTTTGGTAACCATCAAAAAATGTCCTCAAGATTCATTCATGTTATGAGGTGTTTCTCAGATCCAACATTATTCTCCAAGTTGCGCAGAATTCCATTGTGTATATTTACCAGTTTATCGATTCTTCCATTGATGGACATGTAGCTTGTCTCCATCTTTTGCTATTGTGAATAGTGCTGTGAGGAACATGAATGTGCATACATCTATCCATGCCATGGCTCTTATTTCTCTAGGATACATACCAAATGAAGGAATTGCTGGATCATATGGTATTTCTATTTCCAACTTTTGGAAGAAGTACCAAACCATAAACAGATATATTCTTTTGAAATAAAATTTCATGGTGAAGTGGAATGGAAACATGAGTATAAGTAAAAAATAATGTGAAATCTCTATTACAGAAAATGTAACTATTTACTTTTACAGTAATAGTGTGTTCATTAAATTTCTATGGTACTTAGAATACATTGATGTTGCTGTTGTTTGCTCTTGAGTCAGTTCCAACTTATAGTGACCCTGTAAAGGTTTACTAGAGCAGCTGATGTGTTTGAACTGCCAACCTTGTGGTTAGCAGTCCAATAAACTGCATTGTTGTTGTTGTTAAATGCCATCTAGTCAGTTCCAACCCACAGTGACACTATATAGGGTTTCCTAGGAGGAGCTGGTGATATTGAACACATTAACTTACAGAGCCATACCAAGACTCCAGTAGACTACATCACACTCTTCTATTCACATAAGGAGCTCTGGTAGCGTAGTGGTTACGAATCAGGCTGTAACCTCAGGGCCACCAGTCCGAAACTACCAGTTGTTCCACAGGAGAAAGATGAGTCTTTCTGCTCCCGTAAAGCAGAAACCCTGTACTGGGTCGCTGTGAGTCGGAACCGACTCCATGGCACATAACAACAACAACATTCACATACAGCCTAATGGAATTTTGAAAAATTCTGTATACATTATTACATCTGAAATTTTTCATCACAGATTTAAATAATCAGAGAAGATAAAATCTCCCTCATGCTATAAATGTTAACATAAAACTGGAAGTCATATCATTCTTTTAATAGCACCTAATGTAGTAGACTCTTTGATTTAGAACTTCAGCTGTAATAATGTACACAAATTTTTTCAAAATCCCATTAGGCTGTATGAGAATAGAATAGTTTGAAGACAACTGTATTACAGGAACATATAATTATAACTAATTTCTATAAAAAGTATAGATATTTCTAAAATTCAATCTTAAGTATATTATAGAAGATAGAAGATAATATCCTGAGAATACAAACCATAGCAATATCTCGTTAAAGCAGCCCTAACAAACTGAAATATTTGTGTCTCAATTCATATCTCCTACAGTTAATACCTGATTCTTCAACTACCACATCTTAAAATCTTCTGGTCAGCTCATATGTGTAATAGCCAAGTGATAAAATTGTGGAAAGCGCATGTAAAATGATTGGACAAAAATAGACCACACTATAATATGTCTAGTTATAATAAATGATAATTTTACTTAATAAAGAAATGCATATACATTTGATCACATAATCCTTGACCCCCAACATTCCCAGTAACACACCTGATTGGTATGTGGGATTTTATCACAGTCTTCCTAAAACTACTCAAAATGACTAATAAGGAAATTACTTACCCTGATGGAATGGCATATATGTAAATAAAAAGACTAGCACAGTGCATAGGAACAACAACATATCAAGCAGGAAATGACAATCCTTCTACATGTTATCATTTATCTTTGGGACATATTGACAATGAGCCATCAAAGCTAAAATGAAACTGAATTTTAATGAAAATTCAGAGGGAAAGTACACTAAAAACAACTTTGATAGGGCTTTTAGAACATTAAGTTCTGTTACAAAAGTGTTTGGAAAAAGTTTTACAGTCTAAACAAACTGAAACTCCCTAGTGTAAAACACTCTAAGTTAAATTATGGGAAAAGCCAATGCCATATCAGCACTGAACAATCGCCCTGCATCAGAATGAAAAGAAGGAAATGCTGTTCTGAATAGCTTGCCAAAACCAAAGAAAAGTGGAACAGTCACTGAAGATGAATCTATTGTGAGTAATAGACCAAAAGGATGCATTCTAATTTGTGCTCGTCACTTAAATTTTGAAACAGATCACTCTCTTCAAATATAGGCTGTTAAGTGCCGTCGAGTC
>NW_006408520.1:6052806-6058990 GCF_000296735.1 Chrysochloris asiatica
AATTAATTGTATGGAGAGAGAGAAAGGAGGACTTCTTAACAGGTAACTATGAGAAATATGTTTTAACTTTTAGCTTTCTTTCAATCTATACACTTATAAGCCCATTATAGGTATATGACTGCTGTTTTCCCTTTTTAATACTTGCTGTGAAATAAAGACTAGACAGTAGATCTGACTGAACCCCAAAACAGTATATCCCTTATGTAGTTTTACTCGCCTTTTCAACTTTGGCTTTAAATGACTTAACTTTTTATATCTGTCATTGCTTGGGTACCCAATGGAAAAACTCCTAAGCAAAAAATATTTTAAATTTTAGAATAAAAAAGTGATCCCCAATCTTTCAAATGATATGTTATTTTAAAAGTTTGTTATTAAGGGAAAATATCTTAAAGCACAAAGTTCAAGAGATTATAATGAATTTCCATGTATATACCATCCAACTTAAACAATTACAAGTCATCTATACCCCACTTACCCCATACACACTAGATTGTCTTGAAGTAAATCCAAGATATGGAATGATTTATTTTTGTTTTTAATGTACTCATATTTACAGAACCTTCACAATCATTTAAAATGATTGTATTTTAAATAACACTCCATTTTTAAAATGTACATACATATATGAATAACTGAGTCTCCTTATTTACTATAACTCTATGCTACTTTCCCAATTCCAAGTATCTACACAGTCCACAGGTGGGAAACCTCTGGCACAAAGCTTCCATGAATATCACTTAGAAGCATGCTTATTTATGAGCACAATTGCATAAACTCCCAGAACAAATACTACATATACTCGTTTATTTCTCAGGAACATATTTGTCACTACAGGTTTGCAAAAGGATGAGGAAAATAGTATTAGAACTCTTAACAAATATTCTTTTTCTCTTTACCCACCAAACTGAATTATTCTCTGTTAAAACAGAAGAAAATGCTAACACAGACCACTGCTTTCTAAAAGCTTCAACTCCTGAGCAGCTATTTAGAGGCCCTTATGACATGGACATTTTATCTATGAATAAAAGTCCAGATCCTTTGGACTGAAAATCTTTGCACAATGAAGCTTGAAAGCTAGTATGCATGTTGGCAGTTGCCCGAGAAGTCAAAGAACAACTGGGCAAAGGCTGTGTTCACATACTTGGAAATGATGATTCCACACCAGTGACAGAGGCTTGAGAAAATTCCTTGTCTCTGTACAACCTGTGTATTTCCTTTCTATAGAAGACTATTTATTATTCAGTACTATTAATCCAAAAGTTCACTTATGTATGAAATTCACTTTTGTAGGCTTCTCTTTTTTTTTTTTTTCTATGTGAGACAAATAATTTCTTTTGTTTTCTTGGTACTAGGCACGAAATATTATCTTTCCTGGTTTCTCTGCTCATTGCACACATGTAGCACTGATTAATGTTAATAGGATTCGTTCATTAAAAAGAGTGCACTCAATTTTAGATTACAAATATCATCCAGAAAATTTGTGATTGGTACTTATTGGCATGCATGCAATCCTAACTAATTTTAAACCCATAGACTTTTATGTCTAAATGAGCAAAATTATATCCACTAGATCATATTTGACACTGATTATAGTTATATAAACAGAATATTATAGTAGAAGTACATTTGCACTTTATTAGAGAAAAAAAAATCATCTCTAATTGAAAAAATATTTCCTACTTTCATGTAATATCTCATTTTGTAATTATATTATGAATTTCTGAAAAAAATATCATATGAAGATGTCAATTTTGGCTTTATTTTTCTAAGCATACCCACTATGGGGCTGTGAAAACAGAATACAGGAGATAACAAAATGCTGCTTACTTACTATGATGTGTTTCTAAATCATGACTCAAACATAAAAAAAGACAATCTAATTTTGAACCAGGAAAATTATTATCTACTTTATATGTACCGTATTTAATTAGATTATATCCCAAATCCTGGTAGTTTGCATAATTGTATTTAATTTGCCAGAAGGGGTCAAATTATAGCATTGGACCTCTACCAAGAGGTAATGTTTTTTAGTCAACAAAAGCATATAATATTCTAAAGAAATTGACAATCATGTGCAGTTTTAAAATAATAAAATGCAATTTTCATTTCAGAAGTCCTGGCTTTTTCTTTCTTTCTTTCTTTTTTCATACTACAACAGGTAATTTTATTTCTCAAGGGCTCATATTGCAAATGTTAAGCCAAGCATGTGCTGTAATCATGTGTTCCCAAATTCACATATTTAGGAAAGGAAAATCAGACTGTTATCCATATACATGGATAATAACTAAAGACTCATAATAATCACAGTGTGACTTGTAAATTTCTACAGCATAGAACACAAACGTCACAGGTCTTTCAGATCCTTCTGGATGGCCCACTGAGTATCTGTACTCTTCTTGAGTTGAGCAGCCTCATCATCCTTCAGCTTCTGGTTAATAACACTGGTTAATCCTCGAGCATTCAGAAAGCACGGAAGGTTCAGGAAGACTTCATTCTCAATGACATACATCCTCTTCACCATTGTTGACACTGGATGAATCTTGCAAAGATTTTTCAACATGGATTCAATCAAATCAGCCACTCTTAATCCAATATCCCAGTTAGTGTATCCTTTTAGCTTGATAACTTCATAGGCACTTTCAACCAACATTTTATGCACTTCCTTCCAATTTTCACTGTTATTGTCAGTCCCCATTTCTGGATTCAGTTCCTGCACCCTGCCATGTTCACTCCTCTCCACACTGCCACACTGGAGTCTCCATGTTCTCCCAAAATCCATCCATGGCAGCTACTAGGATGAATGCCAAATCTAGCAGAATCCAGGTTACAACCACTTCCAATTACACAGTGCTTGGGTAATCCACTTAGTTTCCAGGTAACATATGTAAGAATATCCACTGGGTTGGAAACCACAATTATGATGCACTCAGGACTGTACTTGACGATCTGAGGAATAATGAATTTGAAGACATTAACATTTCTCTGCACCAGATTGACTGTCCCCCTCTTGCTGACAAACTACTACAGTTACCACCACAATCTTTGAATTGGCAGTCACAGAGTAATCTTTATCCGCTACAATTTTAGGCATCTGAAGAAATTAGCTCCCATGCTGCCAATCCATCATTTCTCCTTTGAGTTTATCTTCTAAAACATCCACAAGGACAAGATCATCAGTGAGAGACTTTCCCAGAATTCTGATGGCACAAGCCATACCAACTTGTCCTACACCCACTACAGTGATCTTATTATTTGGAACCGATGCCTCTTCTTATGCAACTGGTGCAATCAGTTTTTCCTTAAGAGTTGCCTTTGTGTACAGGAGAGAGAAGTTGTACAACAGTAGCAGAAGTTGTGCAAAGGAGACTATGTTAGATGCATTCCAGAAGTCCTAGCTTTTATATTAAGACAATTGTTGTTGTTGTTAAGTGCCACCTAGTCGGTTCCAACCCATAGCGACCCTGTATAGGGTTTCCAAGGAGTGACTGGCGAGCTTGAACCACCCACCTTGCAGTTCAAACGGCTTTGCAGTCTGGTGCATTAACCCACAACACCACACCAGGATTCTATTAAGACAATAAGACACCCAAAAATGTACTTGGGTAAGTATTCATAATTACACAATATGATATAATAATAGTAGAGCTTTTATTTCATCCTCTCCCACTTCAGTGTTAATTTTATAAATGCATTTTCTGATCATTGAAATTATCATTAAAATATAAGATTTCAGATACTGAACTTCTTCCATTATTTCTTTCTTCAATTTATACTTCCTTCTCCTTGCATTGAAAGAACAATCATAACTAACAAGGGAGAGCAGTGGCTCTGTAAGAAAGGTACTTGACTGTGAATCACAAGGTCAGGGGTTAGAGTCCACTAGTCGCTCTGCAGGAGAAAGATGAGATTTTCTGTTCCCCTAGAGATTTACAACTTCAGAACCCTATACTGGGTTGCTATGCACCAGAACCAACTCTATGACTCTTAACAACAGCAATATTAACAAACCAAGAAGACCTGGTGGCACTACGGTTGATAGCTTGCTCTAACTGAAAGATCAGCAGTTCAAACTTACCTCAGGAGAAAATACCCAGTGATCTGCTTCCATAAGGATTTACAGACTAAGAAACTATATTGGGTAGTTCTATTGTGTCATATAGGAGTCCTGGTGTGGCACTGTGGGTTAATGCGCCAGACTGCAAAGCTGTTTGAACTGCAAGGTTGGTGGTTCAAGCTCACCAGGTGCTCCTTGGAAACCTTATATAATGTTGCTATGAGTCGGAACCTATTCGACGGCACTTAACAACAACATTCTGTCATATATGGCTGCAATGAGTCAGAATCAACAGGATTATACAAAACAACATTAATAAACTTGCTATCTAAAAAAATTAACTGAGGAAGAATTTTTGGAATTTATTTTCAATAGATCAGGAAGTATAAAACTTGCTTTATAGGAATCTCAAGATGTTTTGGTAAAACAACATATTTCAAGATTTCATTGAATGTTAATTTTGTCTTGGAAAAAATTGTCAAGCAATGTCTACTAAATCATATTTGACACTGATTGTAGTTATAAAACAGAAAATTGTAGTAGTCTTACATTCCTACTTATTAAAGAAAAAAGAATGTTTTTTCTAATACAGTTTTTCTAGCAAATTCTAGTAGTTTTTACTATTCAGTGACTTTGGCCTATCTAATTGGAGCCCCTTGGGCACTCCATCAGCCACCCTGATAATCATGGTATCATCAAGAATCAGCTCTACTCTCAATTCTGGATTAGAAAAAGTTCAGCCAAATTTATGGTTGGTTCTTGGCCTGCTCAATCTCTGTCTAAAGAAATGATATCTAAAAATGGATTATCACCAGAATCACTTGGAACAGCTTTGACAAAATACAGATTTTTCAGAAAACCAACCAAATATTTTTCATTGGAATCTGAGGGTAGAAGTGGAGTGAGATGGAAGTTAGGAATCAGTATTTCTTCTAAACATTTTTTCAGAGGAAGATTTTTAAAAATATGTTATCATATATTCCATATGTCATACAACTCATCCATTGAAAGTATTCAATTTAGTAGTTTTTAGACTATTCACAAATACATGCAGCCATCACCATTATCAATTTTAGAACATTTTTATTACCTCACAAAGAAAACCTTGACTGATTATCTGCTTTGTAAACTTTTACTCAATTCACAATAAACATTTCAAGAAGAAAGAAACGCTTTATCCTTTAGTGACCATACATATCCCAATCTTCTCACAACACTCAACTCAACATTAACCACTAATCCATTTTCAGTCTTTATAGATTTCCCTATTCTGGACTTTGAGATGAATAGAATCTTATAATATTCAGTTTCTGACTGGCTTCTTTTCTTCAAAAACAAAACAAATAAGGCCATTGCTGTTGAGTTGATTCTGACTCAGGCCAACCCTATATGTTTCTGCCAAATAGAACTGCTCCACAGGATTTTCTTGGTTTCACCAGACCTTTTGTTCACAGCATCTCTGCATGGCCTCAACTTGCTAATGACCAAGGTTTGATCTTATGACAGTTACAAATCCTCCTTAAAAAACAGCTTAATACCTTGTACTTTATAGGGAGAAGATAAGCATGGCTAGATAGGTAGGGTTTATGATAGAGCTCTGCCTCTGCAACTGCTGAGTAATAGGACCTGGGGGGAAATGTACAATCTTCACTGTCTCCATTTCTTCATTTGTAAAATAGGAATAATGCTTTATGTTTCCTAGAATTGGTATGAAGATACATGAGATGATCTGAATAAAGTGCCTAAAATTGTCAAACACACAGGGAATAGTTATTATTCTTATTTTCCTTGATAGAGTTAAAACCTTGCATAGTCAGCTAAAGAAATTGAAGTTGATCATAGTTAAACACTGTGCTCAGGGTCATATAGCCACTGCATAGCAGAACCCAAGCTCTTAACCGTGACTCTTGCAATAGTTTTACCTCAACATATTAGTGCATGTTGTTGTTGTTAGGTGCCATCGAGTTGGCACAGCAAAACGAAACAATGTCTGATCATGGGCCAACCTCACTACTGTTGCCAAACTTGAGTCCATCGATGCTGTCACCTGACCAATCCATCTCGTTGGGGGTCTTCCTCTTTCTCTGACCCTCCATCTTACCAAGCATGACATCCTTCTCCAGCGACTGT
>NW_006408520.1:6060030-6062904 GCF_000296735.1 Chrysochloris asiatica
CTACGCCAAGAAATTTTGAAGAGAGCTACCCAACAGAATGCAGAAATATTTCATGAAAGTAAAATTTTGTTAAAGATAATTCAAGAACAGTTGCAAGGGTACATTGACAGGGAACTGCCAGAGGTTCAAGCCAGATTCAGATGAGGATGTGGAATAACAGATCATTGCTGACATCACATGGATCTTAACTTAAAGCAGAAAAATACCAGAAAGATGTTTACCTGTGCTTTAATGACTATGCAAAGGCTTTCGATTGTGTGGGTCATGACAAGCTATTGACAACATTGTGGAGAATGATATTCTGGAACACTAAATTGTGCTCATGAGGAGTCTATACACAGACCAAGAAGCAGTTCTTCACATAGAACAAGGAAACATTGAATGGTTTAAGAAAGGTGTGTGCCAGGGTTGTATTCTCTCATCATACTTATTCAATCTTTATGCTGACAAATAATCAAAGAAACTGAAAGAGGATTTAAAATCCTTACTGATGATGATCAAATATATCTCAATATAAAGCAAACAAAAATCCTCACAACTGGACCAATAAACAACATCCATATAAATGGGGGGGAAAATGAAGTTGTCAAAGACTTCATTTTGCTCAGATCAACCATCAACATTCATGGAAACAGCAGTCAAAAAATCAAATGATGTATTGCATTAGGCAAATCTGCTGCACAAGACCTCTTTAAAGTATTGAAAAGCAAAGGTGGCAGTATGAGGACTCAGGTGTGCCTGATCCAAGCCGTGGCATTTTCAATAGTTTCACATTCATATGATTGCTTGACTGAATAAGGAAGACCATAGAAGAATTGATGCATTTGATTTATGGTGTTGGAAAAGAGTATTAAAAGTACCACAGACTGTAAGAACAAACAAATCTGTGTTGGAAGAAGTACAACCAGAACGCTTCTTGGAAGCCAGAATGGTCAGATTTCATCTCGCATACTTCAGACATTTTATCAGGAGGGAGTAGTCCCTGGAGAAGGACATCATGCTTGATAAACTGGAGAGTCAGCAAAAAAAAAAGAAGACTCCCAACAAGATAGATCGGCACAGTTGTAGCAGCAGTGGGCTCAAGAATAGCAATGATTGTGAGATTGGAGCAGGACCGCGCAGTGTATAGTTATGTTGTGCATAAAGATCCTATGAGTTAATACTGACTTTATGGCACCTAACTACAATTATTATCATTATAATTTATTTATTTCTAATCTGATCTAAAGGGTCTTTATATCCTTCCTACCTAGTATAAAACATAGCTCCAAATAGGCACTCAGTGTATGTTTGCTAAATGGAAGCAAATGTGATGGGATACTAGAATGAAATTGTTATGATCAATCTTGACCTTAGAGATGTTTTTGTTGCTATTAAGTGCCAACAGATTGGTTCCAATTCATAGCCACCCTGTATAGGGTTTCAAAAGAGCTGCTGGTGAGTTTGAACTGCCAACCTTGTGGTTCAAACCAACCTTAAAGTCCAGTGCTTTATCCCACAGCACCATATATGGATCCTGTTAAATGCAACCCCACATTATTATAATATCTACTTTTCGGCAATCAGTTAATTCTACTGCAGTAATTTTTAAAAAATAAAGTTTTTATTGTAAATTGAGTAATAATTTATTTGGCAGAACATCAATTTTGCACTCAACCAATCATACTTTGGTTCGCTGCAATGATTACAATCCCCTTCATGTGTCATGGGTTAACAGTATTTGCCTCTATTTTTGTATAATTTTGTTTTTTGGTGTACACAAAAACATTCAGGAACATATACTCATTTAAATGGCCAAGGGACACATTTAGCAATGCAAGCTTCCTGCCTGCCAGCACAAAACCTTTCTCTTTCCATGAGTCTAGAATCCTCAGCTGCTATATCTCTCCATGCCACACCTCTGCCTCTGTCTCTTGTCACTGCTTCTCTGGTTAGGATTCCAGGTTCCACTCATGCTCTTCCCTCTTGATGGTCCTAGGGTCCCCTGCTCCTGGAATGTAAAATTTAACTATTCCCCAATTTTTATTACACAATTTATACCTTTACAGTTGTGACAATTGCAGTTAGTCATGATAACAATTCTCACTATTGAATCAAAAGAATCCTGTCCCCATCTCCTTTCACCATATCCATCTAGACAAGATGAAATCGATTCAGTGGGAAACTAACTTACCTCACTTGCTCTGAAACTAAACTCCCTCTTGAAAATTTGTAAGCCAGCCACTTCATGCCTTTATTGTTGCTGTTGTTGTTAAGTGCCATCAAGTTAGTTCCAACTCATAAAGGACCCTGTATAAGGCTTCCAAGGAGCAGTTGGTGGGTTTGAATCACCAATCTTATGGCTCAAACTGACCTTGTGATCCAGCATATTATCCTGCAGTGCCATACCAAGACTTGGGTAGCCAATGTCTCAGCTGCCCATCCCTATACACCATGTATACAGAGGGGATAGGCTTGATTCTTAATGTGAAGACTCCTTCCCACTGGGTTGGTATTTGAGCTACTACATCCATAAATAAAGGAGCTCTGGTAGCGTAGTGGTTACGAATCGGGCTGCGAACCTTGAGGTCAGCGGTTCGAAACTACCAGCCGCTGTGCGGGAGAAAGATGAGGCTTTCTACTCCCGTAAAGATTTACACCCTTGGAAACTCTGTACAGGGTCGCTATGGATCGGAACCGACTCGACGACACTTAACAACAACAACAACATCCATAAATAAAGGTCAAGTTCATCAAATTGTAGTAATTTACACTTGCTTCCTATATCAGATTTCTTTATCTTCTAGTCGAGTTCTGATTGTCAAACCATCCAAGCTAGGTCAAATGGTTACTATCTGCAAGTTTGGGCATTCTTGCATACCTCCCTTCAGTGAT